>NC_083476.1:5837541-5840041 GCF_030014155.1 Tachysurus vachellii | reverse complement strand
AAGAACGAAAAACCGATCATCTAATCGCTGAACATTTTTGAAATTCTCATTTCGAAGCCGTTCTAGCCAAACACTGCGACTTCCTGGGGAACGTTTACGTTGCTCACTCTGCTGAGAAACGCTGCACTTGTTCTGCACAGATGCATTAGTCAGCACTTTGTATGCACGTAACGCTGGAGCACGAGTCCACAGTGCTGTGCTCGTATTTATTATCAACTCTGGTATGAAACTACATCAAACCTGCTCCTGTTGTGTCATTCCTATAAATATATAACTGTGTTATTCCTATAAATACACGCTGTCCTGTAGGGAATTCACACTACACTCTTTTCATTCAGCTTTTATTTTTAAACCTCAAATTCAATTTAATTTAATCGAGTATTTTCACTGCTGTAGTAGAGTCTAAGCATTTTGTTTTATTTCTTAAATTATTTACAAATCGTTATTTTGCAAGCTCGGTACGATCCACTATGAATTAATGGCGAACCGAAAGTGGATTTAAATCCGTGGCGGTCTGTACGGTAGTAAAACACAGTTTATGTCTCGCTAAATGTTGTGAAGTAAAAAGTAATGGCGCTTCATAACACGCGCACGTGTTACGCCGTGTCTGGCGTCTCCTTCATGCCTGTAGAACGTGTATAGACTCGTGGAAGTGAACCCTGTTTCTCGTTTCAACACATGCTCCCTAATCTTGTGTCAGATCAGGACATCACGCCGAATTTCTGACTGTTGAATTAAGATGAGCTTCTAGATGTCTGTCATCATACAGCATGGGGAAAGTACCGATAATGAAAAGAAGGAACTTTCTTAGAATTTTCTAAGCTAGCTCATACTGCATAACCTGGCAACCTTATAGACCAGACCAACTGATACAAGCATAATGCTGTACGTGTCCATCATAGTGGTTTATGTAGCACATTGTTAGCTGAAACATTTGACTCGTCGACCTTTTTCTTTTTCCAGTGGTGTTCAGTCCTCGAGCCACATGTCAATGATACTTGAGTTTGACTTTATATTTTCCTGCTGTTTTGAACCATGAGCTGTTCCTTAAGAGTAATCCGTAGCCAGTGGCCGTGCGAGCTCAGTTGGCCCTGTATAAAGAAATTATGATTCATCCCCAGGTCATGACCTTGCTATATCCCTGCACTATCTGATCTCCCCTTCAGCCACAGCTCGCAACCTCGGGGACATGGACATGGACAATCAACTGTCCTTTTCCTCTCATGTTGCTAATGTGACTCGCTCATGTCGGTTTCTTCTCTACAACATTAGAAGGATTCGGCCATTTTTGTCCACACCGGCTGCTCAAGTACTTGTTCAGTCTCTTGTCATTACTAGACTGGATTACTGCAATGCAATGCACTGCTGGCAGGTCTACCTATGAACGCAATCTGCCCTCTGCCAATGATCCAAAATGCAGCTGCACGGCTTGTTCTCGCCTCCCACCCCGCTGCTGCGATCCCTCCACTGGCTTCCGGTAGCTGCACGCATCAGATTTAAAACACTGATGCTGGCATACAAAGCCAAAAATGGACCAGCTCCTTCTTACCCCAAAGCCCTCATCACTCCTCGCACTACACCCCGCACCCTCAGAGCTACCAGCACTGCTTGACTGGTTCCACCATCTCTCAGGGTAAGAGGCAAGTATACTACAAGACTCTTTTCTGTTCTGGCACCAAGGTGGTGGAATGAACTTCCCCTAGAGGTCCGGACAGCTGAGACACTGGATATTTTCAAGCGGCGGTTGAAGACCTACTTATTCAGGAAACACTTCAACTAGCACTTCTTTCCTTATCTTTTGCATTTATATATTATAATAAAAACTTTTGAAACTTTTTTATTGTAACTATTAGTGAACAATGTTTTAAACTCATGGTATCAAGTATGTAACCTAGTGAACCAGTATTAATGTATCCAGCGATAGAGATTTAAGCACTTACGTACGTCGCTCTGGATAAAGCCGTCTGCTTAATGCTGTAAATGTAAATTGTTTGTTTATAGCCTTTTACTTCTGGTGATTTAATTTGGGCATCTAAAGTCACCCTGGTGAACAAAAGAAAACAAGCTCTTGGATCAACAATTCATAAGCCAATAGAAAATCCTGTTGGCTTTTTGGCGAGGGAACTTGGGTGATGCTAACTTCTGGGATGGCCTCCAGAAATCTGTCATCCCAGCAGCACTCTACAGGGAGCGATAGGAAGTGACCAGATTAGACAGGAGAGGACGTTATGGTCTGGCGATGACCGACTGAATTTGTTTTCTGAACATTCTTCTACTCTAATTTATAAAATCTAATAATACAGACACCAAATCGTGCCTAGGCAACCGGTTTGTCCACCTCTTATGTCTTTTTTTTCTTCTAGTTTTTGTCTCATCCCAAATCCCAGTTTTCCCTCTGGTTTACATTCCTCAGTAACACTTACCAAAGCAGTCTAGATCTAGTCCAGGTATCGAGCTAGCTTTCGAACAAAGTACAGCAGTCAGATGCCGTTTCCCTGTA
>NC_083476.1:5820041-5832541 GCF_030014155.1 Tachysurus vachellii | reverse complement strand
GAACGATTTAACGATTACAAAAAACTGAAAGGAATTGTTTTCGAAACAAAAAAAAAAAAAAACAGAACATCTGCCCCTCTGAATATTCATGCAAGTATTGAATCAGCTCATGTAGAATATCATGCGGATACAGGGTCAGAACTTCAGGTAACGTTCAGCAAACATCAAGCAAACGTGAAGGAAATCTCAATCTCGGCAGCCGTCACTGTGCCATGGGCGTTGATGCAGGTTCGAGTTCTTCGGGTCACATCCAATTTAATCCAGATTCGTTTTCATCTTTTTGGAGTCTCTTGGCAACACAAAATCACGAGACCGATTCAACTCCAAACAAACACGACGATAGATGATGTCTGTGTCGGACATCCTGTTTGTTTGCAGCTATTAAAGAATAATGGCACTTTAAGATCACATCAAAGGAGGACAGAAGGTTCACTCACGGCTGAGACGGAAAGTAAATAAACGTCTGACAGAATGATGCAGGTTAAAGAGGTCACGCATGCGGCGTAACTGTTTACTGTGTATTAATGTATTCTAATTCTGTTTAGATATTTATAGATTCCCTTGGTAGAGAATTGAATTCTTTTGGCGCTCTCTCTCACACTCACACACTCACTCACACACACACACTTCTCTGGCTTGTCTTTCTCCCACACCCACAGTGCACCACTTTGAACTACAAACACCAATCCCTATCTCTCCTGTGGTGTCATCTTTCTTTTCTTCTCGTCTCATCTGTTCCACACACTGATCTCCACTTTCTGAAGTCCACACACACTTAGACATATCAGAGATCTCTTGTTTTCTCAGTTTTCCTCTTCAGAAGCTCTCTCCTAGAAGCACATCAATAGAAGAGCTGTTTCTTTTTCAAGTCAGAACTTGTCTGTCTGTTCTCTTTCTCTCTCTCTCTCTCTCTCTCTCTCTCTCTCTCTCTCTCTCTCTCTCCCTCTATCTCTCTCACCTCTCTGACTGGGAGCCACTGTCTTTTCCGTCGGAACAGTAGACATTAAGACATGTACTTGCTAGTCTGAAGATGACAAGACAAAGAAAATGCAGCTTGTCATGTTCCAGAGAAGCCAGAAAGCCAGCTGCTCACGCTGAAGACTCCTTCCACACATTTACACTTTTCTTATACGTCCCGGTGAACAAGCTGCTGTTATATAAACTGCTGTCTGAGTGCAAACAATTTGTATGTGATAGTCTGTTAAACAGATGGGATAACATTTTGAGTTAGAAGTTGAGACAACGCAATGTTGCAGCAATAATTGTTTTGCTTTAATGATCCTTGTGTCTGTGTGTCTTTGTGTGTGCCTGTGTGTCTTTGTGCGTGCCTGTGTGTCTTTGTGCGTGCCTGTGTGTCTTTGTGTGTGCCTGTGTGTCTTTGTGTGTGCCTGTGTGTCTTTGTGTGTGCCTGTGTGTCTTTGTGTGTGCCTGTGTGTCTTTGTGCGTGCCTGTGTGTCTTTGTGCGTGCCTGTGTGTCTTTGTGCGTGCCTGTGTGTCTTTGTGCGTGCCTGTGTGTCTTTGTGCGTGCCTGTGTGTCTTTGTGCGTGCCTGTGTGTCTTTGTGCGTGCCTGTGTGTCTTTGTGCGTGCCTGTGTGTCTTTGTGCATGTCTTTGTGCATGTCTGCGTTCCTGTGTGCTTGTGTACATGTCTGCGTTCCTGCGTGTCTGCGTTCCTGCGTGTCTGTGTACGTGTCTGTGTACGTGTCTGTGTACGTGTCTGTGTACGTGTCTGTGTACGTGTCTGCGTGTCTTTGTGCGTGCCTGCGTGTCTTTGTGCGTGTCTGTGTACGTGTCTGCGTGCCTGCGTGTCTGTGTGCGTGCCTGCGTGCGTGCGTACGTGTCTGTGTGCCTGCGTACGTGTCTGTGTGCCTGCGTGTCTGCGTACATGTCTGTGTGCCTGCGTGTCTGTGTACGTGTCTGTGTGTCTGCCTGTATCTGTGTGCCTGTGTTCCTGCGTCTGCGTGCCTGCGTGTGTGTGTGTGTTATAGGGGTAGTGTGCGTGTCAAGGTTACTCCTGGGTATAAAGAGGAACAATGTGCTCCTGCGCTCAGTGTGGAAATGAAGAAACCAGTCGACCTGGAGGCTCCTATTACCAGGTACACATACATACACACACACACACCCACACACACCCACGGCACATAAGTACTTTAAATACACCGCACTAAATTGAACCCCACACACATGCTCTTTACAAACCTTATACTTGAGGACTCCAGATGTGGAGTGTTAACCTGTAGCTTCTAGTGTAACAAGTACAGGGCAGGATTCCCTTAATGTCACTCAAAATGTATCTCGTCATTCATTTGTTCATGAGAGTAAACAAATGTAACAGATGTAACAGCCCAAGCTGCTGATTTGAGCCACAAAGCTAAAGAAATTAAATGTTTCCTGCCGTTTACATTACTGTCCCCATGATGGATTTATCAGCAATTCCCAATAGCAAGCAGCTTAAGTCTAATCACAGCTGGCTTACTGAGCACTAGCTTGTGGTTCAGGCCTCTTGTCAATTATTCCAAATTATGGGATTATAGATGTCACTGTATCTCTCCTTCTGCTTTTTAACAAATGTGTTAAGTTTTAACACGATCATGTTGAAGAACTCTGTGCTTGTTTCTCACAGCGGATCGTTGTTTCACGTCTGTCTTTTGGCCTTCGTTTGTCTGTGTGGCGTTCGTACACACTTAGTAATAAAGTCGGCGTTTGGCAGAAACGAGCGTAATTCAAACGCAATACTGATATCATGAGTGAGAACTGTGTGTGTGTGTCACAGTGAGCTGCTGACATGCTGAACTTTGTAATGAAGGAGGTGATGTGACGTACTATAATGTTGACAGAAGGGTCTAAGAGTCACGTACTTGTGTATCTCTCTCTCTCGCTCTCTCTCAGCCTTCAGTCTCTGCAGGAGGATTTGTTGGTGTGTACAGCTGACGGTTATCTGCACATGCTGCACTGGGACGGCGTGTGTAACGGGCGCAGAGCTGTAAACCTCAGCACCATTCCCTTCTCTCTGGACCTGCAGTCTTCACGTGGTGAGCTTTTATTCTCAAGTTACACATCATTAAGTGTTATTTCAGCCTTTTTTTCCCAAAACTGTCTCATGATTCGATCGTTTTGTGCGTGCCAGGAGGTCCGTGTTTGGATCTGAACGGCGTCCACATCAGAGAAATCGAGTATTGTGTGACGTTGGATGGTTTCGCGGTCGTGCTCGATGACGGAAGACTCGGCTTCATCACGCCAACCGCTACCAGGCTCTCCACCGAGGTCAGAACTTGTGGAAATGGCAGTAAGGTTTATCTAGCTGTAACTCTGACCAAGTAAGCCACAGTTGCCACCGGGGGAGGAAACCTGAACATGCAAACCCCCAATCGAACCCCCAACCCTGGAGGTGTGAGGCGAACATGCTAACCACTAAGCCACCATGCCCCCTAATACAAGCGTTATGTCTCTTCTTCTTTTTTTTTTTTAAAACAAAAAATTGACTTGAACCTATTTTCTACACCACATTTGCTTCTCACACCAGACAGCATGTGATCTGGGAAGTGTGTGTAATTAATTTTGAGTGAACTTGGATACTAATTACATCTTGTGTGCTTTCTGTGTGTAGCAGTTGCAGGGCGTTTGGGCAGCAGACGTGACAGACGGCACGTGTGTAGCAGTGAACAACAAATACAGACTGATGGCTTTTGGCTGTGCGAGGTACTAGTGTGGGGTGGTGTGTGGTACACTCGCTTGTATGAAGTGTGTGTTTTTTTTTTTTTGTTTTTTTTTTTAATTAGAGCCTTTCAATGAAGATTATCCTGAGCTGAAGATGTGAATTAATTGCCCCATCACACACACGTACACACTGAGTGACTCATAAATAGTGAACACCTACAGTGAGATCGGGGTGTGTGTGTGTGGGGTTCAGAGATCAGGGTTTGAAAATTAATGAAAAGACTCCTTCCATGAATGTTAAATCTCCTTCCAGAACATTCCACCATATCAACGATGAGTCGTTTTGTTCTTTTTTTTTGCTACTAAACGGACATCACTTGTCATTGTTTCTGTATTATGATTAGCCTTAAATAACGTGGTACAGTTTACAGGTTTCTCTTAATGAGTTAGAAACAAATCTCACACACACCAATACCAATAACCCTGTGGCCAACCGCTGATGTAGAAAAAAAAGAATTTGTAAGAGGAAAAATGAAAGAAGAGCAAAATGCTAAATATTTTTCATGCGTTAAACAGCAGATGAAGCTCACGTGCTAAATGCCACAAATAAAATGCGGTAAAGCAAAGGAATGTGGGCTGCTTTTTAAACTTGTCGTAGCAAAGACGTTAAAAGATTTGTGTAAAAGCGCCATGCGTTTCTTTTAAAATGTTTAACAACTTGGGCAGCTTCCAGTAAAGTTAACGAGAGAGATGAAATATTATGAAATTAAAGTGTGGTTGTGTGTGTGTGGTTGTGTGTGTGTGGTTGTGTGTGTGTGGTTGTGGTTGTGTGTGGTTGTGGTTGTGTGTGTGTGTGGTTGTGTGTGTGTGTGGTTGTGCGTGTGTGTGTGTGTGTGTGTGTGTGCGTGTGTGTGTGGTTGTGTGTGTGGTTGTGTGTGTGGTTGTGTGTGTGTGTGTGGTTGTGTGTGTGTGTGTGTGTGGTTGTGTGTGTGTGTGTGTGTGTGTGGTTGTGTGTGTGTGTGGTTGTGTGTGGGTGTGTGTGGGTGGTTGTGGGGGTGTGGGGGGGGGGGTGTGTGTGTGTGGGGGGGGTTGGTGTGTGTGTGTGGGGGGGGGTTGGTGTGTGTGTGGGGGTGTGTGTGGGGGGGGGGGTTTGTGTGTGTGTGTGGGGGGGTTTGTGTGTGTGTGGGGGGGGTTGTGTGTGTGGGGGGGGTTGTGTGTGTGTGGGGGGGGGGTTGTGTGTGTGTGGGGGGGGTTGTGTGTGTGGGGGGGGGTTGTGTGTGTGTGGGGTTTTGTGTGGGGTTGTGTGTGTGTGTGTGTGGGGTTGTGTGTGTGTGTGGGGTTGTGTGTGTGTGTGTGGGGTTGTGTGTGTGTGTGTGGGGTTGTGTGTGTGTGTGTGGGGTTGTGTGTGTGTGTGTGGGGTTGTGTGTGTGTGTGTGGGGTTGTGTGTGTGTGTGTGGGGTTGTGTGTGTGTGTGTGGGGTTGTGTGTGGTTGTGTGGTTGTGGGTGGTTGTGTGTGGGTGTGGTGGTTGTGTGTGGGTGTGGTGGTTGTGTGTGTGGGTGGTTGTGTGTGTGGGTGGTTGTGTGTGGGTGTGGTGGTTGTGTGTGGGTGTGGTGGTTGTGTGTGTGTGTGTGTGTGGTGGTTGTGTGTGTGTGTGTGTGGTGGTTGTGTGTGTGTGTGTGTGGTGGTTGTGTGTGTGTGTGTGGTGGTTGTGTGTGTGTGTGTGGTGGTTGTGTGTGTGTGTGTGTGGTGGTTGTGTGTGTGTGTGTGTGGTGGTTGTGTGTGTGTGTGTGTGTGGTGGTTGTGTGTGTGTGTGCGTGGTGGTTGTGTGTGTGTGTGTGTGGTGGTTGTGTGTGTGTGTGTGTGGTGGTTGTGTGTGTGTGTGTGTGTGCGTGGTGGTTGTGTGTGTGTGTGGTGGTTGTGTGTGTGTTTGTGTGTGTGTGTGTGGTGGTTGTGTGTGTGGTGGTTGTGTGTGTGTGTGTGTGGTGGTTGTGTGTGTGGTGGTTGTGTGTGTGTGTGTGGTGGTTGTGTGTGTGTGTGTGGTGGTTGTGTGTGTGTGTGTGTGTGGTGGTTGTGTGTGTGTGTGTGGTGGTTGTGTGTGTGTGTGTGGTGGTTGTGTGTGTGTGTGTGTGGTGGTTGTGTGTGTGTGTGTGTGGTGGTTGTGTGTGTGTGTGTGTGTGTGTGGTGGTTGTGTGTGTGTGTGTGTGTGGTGGTTGTGTGTGTGTGTGTGGTGGTTGTGTGTGTGTGTGTGTGGTGGTTGTGTGTGTGTGTGTGGTGGTTGTGTGTGTGTGTGTGGTGGTTGTGTGTGTGTGTGTGGTGGTTGTGTGTGTGTGTGTGGTGGTTGTGTGTGTGTGTGTGGTGGTTGTGTGTGTGTGTGTGGTGGTTGTGTGTGTGTGTGTGTGGTGGTTGTGTGTGTGTGTGTGGTGGTTGTGTGTGTGTGTGTGGTGGTTGTGTGTGTGTGTGTGGTGGTTGTGTGTGTGTGTGTGGTGGTTGTGTGTGTGTGTGTGGTGGTTGTGTGTGTGTGTGTGGTGGTTGTGTGTGTGTGTGTGGTGGTTGTGTGTGTGTGTGTGGTGGTTGTGTGTGTGTGTGTGGTGGTTGTGTGTGTGTGTGTGTGGTGGTTGTGTGTGTGTGGTGGTTGTGTGTGTGTGTGTGGTGGTTGTGTGTGTGTGGGGGGGGGGTTGTGTGGTTGTGTGTGGGGGGGGTTGTGTGGTTGTGTGTGGGGGGGGTTGTGTGGTTGTGTGTGTGGGGGGGTTGTGTGTGGGGGGGTGTGGTTGTGTTTGTGTGTGCAGGAGTGATCGTTCTCCTGGAAGATCTTAACACAAGCCTGCATGATATTGTTTGCTTATTAAATGATTATTAAGTGGAAAATGTTTCGGTGTAACATGAAGGAAAATATTTTTTGTGTGTTTTAGTGGCTCTGTGTTGGTTTACATGATAGACAACACTACAGGATCAATGCAGCTGTCGCACAAACTGGAGTTAAGCCCCAAACACTACCCAGGTAACACACACACACACGTTTGTATAATATTAGTTTTGTATAATGTTTCTTATTTCCTGTAAAGCTGCAAAAATGGCAGTTTGTTCCCACTACGCCTTAATGATCACACTCGAACTTACCTTCTCTAGCACTAGAGGTTGTTTCAGTGAGTAATGCTGCGTTCATACACGTGTCAACATAGCAACTGGAATCGATTTATTCTCAGCGAGAGCTGTCCTACCTTTTGGCGACGAGACGTGGGAATGTAAAGAGATGATGAGAAACGTTTAAGTTTAGACAAATACATGGCTTTTTTGCTGTGACTGCCAGTGAGAGTGAATACATTAGTGAGCGGCTTCTCCTTCATCTCATATCTTATTTCAAATTTTTTTTACTTTTAGCAGCAAAGTTTTCGTGCCAAGTGGAATGCTAGATGCTCCACCCACTGATCAACCTTGTTACTATGGCAACCAGTAATAGGAACGCCTGTCGCCGACTTCATACTACAGAAACTTGTGACTTGCAGTGATTTTGTGTGTGTGTGTGTGTGTGTAACTAGCTTAAAGGGGTGTAAGCAGGATGGCCCTTAGGTCCCATAAAAGGTTTACAAACAGCCATGAATGAAATCCTGTTCTTTTAGTTCTGTGGAACAAAATGTTCTGAACAGCTCTCGTCCTGCTGTTGGATAGAAAGCAGAGGATGTTGGAGTTTATAGAGTAGAGTTGGTCTGTATGCCATTTCTACAAGGCAAGTGGCAACTTGTTGGCATTTTGTTCCGTGATCTTTCTTTGCTGAGCTCATATCTGACTCACTTTTACTGATAACACAGGGCCAAAAAATTGGCCGAACACTTCCAGTTAAAGCTGCTTGTGTCTAGGTGGCGTTCGTGGCTCTGTGGTGCCCCCTAGTGTAAGACAGGAGGAGGACATTTTGGTGTTAATCTGTTCAGGTTTGTTAGGGACTTTTCAGCTTGCACTGATGGTTATTGTGGAATTTTAGGGAGAAATTAGTTTAATTTAATAGTGGCTAAACATTCTTTCCTTCTGGTTTTTTCTCTCTCTCTCTCTCCCTCTCTCTCGCTCACCCTGCTCTCTCTCACTCGCTCTCACCCCTGCGCGCTCTGTCTCTCTCTCTCTCTCTCTCTCTCTCTCTCTCTCTCTCTCTCTCTCTCAGATATCCATAATAAAACAGGTCCAGTTAAGCTGATTCGTTGGTCTCCGGACTGTAGCGTTGTCATGGTGACCTGGGCATGTGGAGGTCTCTCCATGTGGAGTGTGTTTGGAGCTCATCTGGTCTGCACGCTCGGAGAGGACTTCACGTGAGTCTCCCGCACACACTCACTCATAAATCAGAAACTAGAAAGACTTTTCAGTCACGATTTGCACATCATTACACCTTCAAGTGGTGAAGCGATTGCTCAGTGATTGAGAAAAGCAGGATCAACAGTTTACTACATTGATTTAAATATTATATTTTACAGGCCAATTATCTCAACACAATGTTTGTTAGACAATAGAGTGAGTTGTCATGTAGCCTAAAAATTGACCTGTATTGTGTACTTAAGTGATGACACTTGTTCAATATAGCAATAAACAGGGTGATTTATTTGCAGCTCACAAAATTATTAAACCCACAGTATAGATTTTTACTCCTGAAACATTTTAGAAAATAGGCAATTTTATCCACCATGAATTTTAAAGTGTGCGTTTATTTATTTATATATATATATATATATATATATATATATATATAAAAATAAACTGTTGCTTCCACATTTTTCTTCCTTCCTCTTTTTCTCCTCAGTTATCGATCAGATGGCAGTAAGAAGGAGCCACTAAAGATCAGCTCTATGGTGAATCATCTCAGCACTTTTCAGTGGTTTAATGTTTACCAAATAACACACAATTTATATATATATATATATAAATATATATATTGTGTGTGTGTATGTATGTGTGTGTGTATGTATATATGTATGTATGTATATATATATATATATATATATATATATATATATATGTATATATATATATATATATATATATATATATATATATATGTATATATGTATATATGTATGTATATGTATATATATATATATATATATATATATATATATATATATGTGTGTGTGTGTATATATATATATATATATATATATATATATATATATATATATATATATATATATATATATATATATATATATATATATATATATATATATATATATATATATGGGGTGTGTGTGTATAGCTGTTCACTATCTGTATATCTATCATTAAATAGAACCTGTTTTGTTGTGTTGTATCTGGGAGAATCTGCAGGTTAGTTACATGTGGTGTGGTGACCTGTGGTGTAGGTTGCTGAGGTGTAATGTGGTTGGTTTGTGTGCTTCTCAGAGCTGGGGGGCAGAGGGTTACCATCTGTGGGTGATTGGCAGTACAGAGGTGGGCACGGAACTGACAGCACAGTTAAGCCAGGCCTCCATCCTCCAGTTCCAGTTCATTAAGAGCGCTCTCACAGTCAATCCTTGTACGGTAAGAACACGAGCATTTAGTGCACGAAATACATGTTCTGACCACTAGATTATCATCAACACTGTAAGTGATCATGATATTTATTTTATAGCACCTAACCAATCAGGACGCAGATATTTAATAAAAAGAAGAAGAACCAGGACATGGTGTTTGGAACTGGAATAAGATTTATAAAATGACAAGTCAGATATTTTGGTGCCATGCAAAATCTCCTCAGTGTAGAAAGGCTCATTTTGAGGAAGCTGAAAGTGTTGATTATTATATTATAGCTACTTTATCTCTCCTATCTTTTGCCTCTAGTTTATCAGGCTGATAATTGTTTATAGCAACAAAATAACTCGTGTGACATAAAAGAACGTAACTAAAGACGACTTATCAGAATTCTGATTTGGATGAAATAGATTTTACAGATGTTTAATTTTTTTTTTTGGTTTCTAGAGTAATCAGGAGCAGGTGCTTCTCCACGGTGAGGATCGGCTGCTGATGACGTGTGGAGATGCTGCAGTTCAGATACACAACCAGGAGCAACACTCGGCACGGAGCACAACACACACACAGCTCAGCACTTTACTGGGACACAAACACTGGCATGTAGTGCAGGTACACACAAGATTCAAATAATAAATAGCCTGTTCTCTGGTATGATCTGAAACACACCGGTGTTCCACATACTGAGGGTCAGATATCTCTGTGTTGTGTAGATCAGATATCTCTGTGTTGTGTAGATCAGATATCTCTGTGTTGTGTAGATCAGATATCTCTGTGTTGTGTAGATCAGATATCTCTGTGTTGTGTAGATCAGACAGCCCTGTTATTGTGTAGATCAGACAGCCCTGTTATTGTGTAGATCAGATATCTCTGTGTTGTGTAGATCAGACAGCTCTGTGTTGTGTAGATCAGATATCTCTGTATTGTGTAGATCAGATATCTGTGTTGTGTAGATCAGACAGCTCTGTGTTGTGTAGATCAGACAGCCCTGTTATTGTGTAGATCAGACAGCCCTGTTATTGTGTAGATCAGACAGCCCTGTTATTGTGTAGATCAGACAGCCCTGTTATTGTGTAGATCAGACAGCCCTGTTATTGTGTAGATCAGACAGCCCTGTTATTGTGTAGATCAGACAGCCCTGTTATTGTGTAGATCAGACAGCCCTGTTATTGTGTAGATCAGACAGCTCTGTATTGTGTAGATCAGATATCTCTGTATTGTGTAGATCAGACTGGTCTGTATTGTGTAGATCAGATATCTCTGTATTGTGTAGATCAGACAGCTCTGTATTGTGTAGATCAGACAGCCCTGTTATTGTGTAGATCAGACAGCCCTGTTATTGTGTAGATCAGACAGCCCTGTTATTGTGTAGATCAGACAGCCCTGTTATTGTGTAGATCAGACAGCCCTGTTATTGTGTAGATCAGACAGCCCTGTGTTGTGTAGATCAGACAGCCCTGTGTTGTGTAGATCAGACAGCCCTGTTATTGTGTAGATCAGACAGCCCTGTTATTGTGTAGATCAGACAGCCCTGTTATTGTGTAGATCAGACAGCCCTGTTATTGTGTAGATCAGACAGCCCTGTTATTGTGTAGATCAGACAGCCCTGTTATTGTGTAGATCAGACAGCCCTGTTATTGTGTAGATCAGACAGCCCTGTTATTGTGTAGATCAGACAGCCCTGTTATTGTGTAGATCAGACAGCCCTGTGTTGTGTAGATCAGACAGCCCTGTGTTGTGTAGATCAGACAGCCCTGTGTTGTGTAGATCAGACAGCCCTGTGTTGTGTAGATCAGACAGCCCTGTGTTGTGTAGATCAGACAGCCCTGTGTTGTGTAGATCAGACAGCCCTGTGTTGTGTAGATCAGACAGCCCTGTGTTGTGTAGATCAGACAGCCCTGTGTTGTGTTCCTCACTGATCCAGGATTCTGAGGATTCTGTATCAGAGTAAAAACTTGCTAATTGTTGAATGTTTCTGTTTTCAGATTCACAGCACATATCTAGAATCTAACTGGCCAATACGGGTAAGTGTGTTTGTGTGTTCCTCGGGGTGTGTGTGTTCGTCTGTCTGTGTGTGTCTGGTTTAAAGGGAGTTCATGCAGGTATTGAGATTAATGTGTGTATCAGTTTGCAGCCATAGACTCTGCAGGTCAGTGTTTGGCGGTAGCAGGAAGACGCGGATTTGCACATTACTCTTTATATACCAGGAAATGGAAACTGTTTGGAAACATTACACAGGTAAAGGTTGTGTTTCATTTCAGTCATGATTAACTGTGATATTTGTAACTTTCAGTGTGTAAACATTCCAGTTTGTGCTCTTTATTACAGTTATGTATGGTATGTTCATTACAGGAACAGAGTATGACTGTAACTGGAGGTCTCACCTGGTGGAACGACTTTGTTGTTGTTGCCTGTTACAATTTCATCGACCAGCAGGAGGAGGTAGAGCGCAACACTTTACACCTGATTGTCATCTGTACTCACAAGTAGCTGACTGGATGAAGCTGACATGTTTGTTTGGTTTTGTTTTGTGTACAACTGGATCATTTCCTCACCAGCCTGCCTCTCTCTCTCTCGCTGTCTTTCTTTCTCTCTCGCTCTTTCTCTCTCGCACTCTCTCTCTCGCACTCTTTCTCTTTCTGTCTCACTTTCTCTCTCGCTCGCTTTCTTTCTGTCTCGCTCTCTTTTGCTCTCGCTCTCTTTCTCTCTCGCGCTCTCTCTCTCGCACTCTTTCTCTTTGTCTCTCTTTCTCTCTCGCTCACTTTCTTTCTGTCTCGCTCTCTTTTGCTCTCGCTCCCTTTCTCTCTCGCACTCTTTCTCTCTCGCACTCTTTCGCTCTCTCTCTTTCTCTCTCGCACTCTTTCTCTCTCTCTCGCTCTCTTTCTCTCTTGCACTCTTTCTCTTTCTCTCTCACTCTTAAAACTACTAAAACATTTTGTCTTGTTAGAGATCAGATTTAAGTGAAAAAGCTACTCAGTAGATATTTAAGTGAAAAAGCTACTCAGTAGATATTCTAGATAACGGAGATCAACACATTTAAATGATGTCAGATTGTATAACATTCTCTATGTTTCTGTAGCTGAGATTATATCTCCGCTCCTCAAACCTGGACAACGCCTTTGCCAGCGTTACAAAGCTGCACGCTGAAACTTTGCTGCTCAACGTGTTCAGAAACACAATCATTTTGTTTCGTACGGACTGCTCCATCTGCCTGTATAGCATTGAGAAGAAGCAAGACGGGTAATTCTCTCTCACACACACACACACACCTCTCCCTTATTAATATACTGATAAGGTAATTAATATAAGGTAATATAATCTACTGATAAGGCAATCAG
>NC_083476.1:5717541-5815041 GCF_030014155.1 Tachysurus vachellii | reverse complement strand
GAGGAGTGCAGTATCGGCTCAGCGACAGATCTTACAGAGACCAGCTCCATGGTGGACGGTGACTGGACGATGGTGGACGAGAACTTCTCCACCCTGAGCCTCAGCCAGTCCGAGCTGGAGCACATCTCCATGGAACTGGCCAATAAGGGCCCTCACAAGTCCCAGGTGCAGCTGAGGTAAGCTCGTCAACATGAGGCAGCGTTCCTGCAGTCACTGAGGAACAGTATATGGAAACGTTTGTATGTTTTTTTTTGGGAAGGTGTGTGTGTTAAAATATCTCTCTCTGCATGTGTTTATCGGTCTCGTCTTTCCACAGGTATTTGCTGCATGTGTTTTTAGAGGCAGGTTGTTTGGAATGGAGCATCGTGATTGGTCTGATTCTGCGTGACGTCAGCATCATTAAGCAAGTGTTGGGCTTTTTGGATGCTGCGGATACAGAAACTGTTCAGAGCGTACAAGCTGGACTCATCGCTATTGACCAGTGGGCTTCATCTGATTGGTGTGTGTGTGTGTGTGTGTGTGTGTGGATTTATAATAAGATTTTTGATTTAGAATTTTTAGCAAGCTGTGTCTTAATCTGTCTTTCGCTGTCTGTCTCCAGTCTGGGTTACAAGCCCTTCCTGAACCACATCGCTCCTGAGCTGCAGAAGCTGTGTGACGTCTCCGTAGATCAGGACAAGCTCGACTCATTTCAGCCGTCCATCTCCAAGATGGCCGACCCTGTTCTCCCCCGAGTGGAGGAGCATCGTGGGGTGGCAGCCTTTACACACCCCATGACACTTGAGATCCCTGCTGGCTCCGCACCTCGTATTACGGAGGACAACCACAAGGAGGAGTTAGAGGACGAGGCATCCGAGGAAGGAGCTTATGACTGCACTCTCTCGTGATTTGAGAGAACTGAGAATCAGCAGGGTCTGCATTCCTCTACGCTGTGTCCTAAACCACCCTCTTATTCACTAAGCCATGCAGCATCGGCAGAAGGGCGCGTTATGGGGCGTAGCAGGAAGCACAGGCAGAAGGCAGGAACTTTGTCTGGGTTTCAGTTGCACATCTTCATGTGTCGAGAGCATTAGGAGGACTTGGGCACAGCAGAGAGAACATGGGATGGTTTTGTGATCAGGAGACTGGCTTTTTATTCACTGTGCAGGGCTCACATCATCTTCACCTGGCACAGGGCAGTAGAGGTGTTGAAAGCGTTCATACACTACATCATACTTATATACTTACATATGCTCACAAAGTGCAATTTAAACAGTAACAGCCTTTAAATTCGTACGGTTTAACTTTTAACAACCATTGCACTGAAATGTATTCCTTTAAAATCCACATGTTTGTATTTGCTTTGAATTAACATCATTGATATTTAACGGTTTTATTTTAGTGCCGAGTTCCTTTTAAAAGCCGTGTTTCCGGGAAATCGGACATCTAGAGCCAAATACCTTTCAGCGTTCACAAATTCAGTAATTGTTGTCAGATATTACAGAAATCTGGGTTCCGGCTGCTCATTGCTCAAATACAAGAGCTGGCAAAATACAGGAATAAAATCTTTGGTTAAACATCCGAAAATATCTGAAAGTAGTTTTTTTTCCCGTAGTTTTTCATAGTTTTTTCCCCCCCACAAAAACTACGTTCCGAATTCGGAATATCTGACTCTTAAATAAAATGACTTTAAAGAAGGTCGTGACCCAAAGCTGAAAGAGGCAAACAGAGCAGGGAGAAAGAACTTGTCCTAAAACCTGCGTCACACTGCGAGGATGTACAATGTACACGCTGTTCAAACACTCGCTCTACAACAACCTCTAAGCTCATCAAGACAAAGGGAAAAAGAATGTGGGATGATGTGTAGCCTATGCAGTGAATAAGGGGTAATTTGGGATGGTGTAAGACAGAAGAGGGGTGTGTGTGTGTGTGTGTGTGTGTGTGTGTGTGTGTGTATACACTTGTGCTATCTCTTATGTGTGATGTTGCACTCCTGTCTTTTGGTTGATTTCCTATTCATCCGTGTGTGTGTGTGTGTGTGTGTGTGTGCGCGTACGCGTGTGTTCTGTGTTCTAACACCAGTATTATTGATCTCTATTACAGGAGCCTGTATTTCCAAAATGAATCTAATGCTATATAATGTAGTATAAGCAGAATCTGGATTTGTTCATTCACACAATCCACAAATTTTGCTCCAAGAGCTGGATAAAGATCTCGTCATAATTCCCCCGTGAACACACACCGGTTCCAGCAGCTATGGTTTAGCTGTGTAGCTTTTACACATTGTTTTTCCCCTGGACAGGGTCTGTGGTGTTGGGGCAGTAAAAAGCTATTGGTTAGAATGCTTGATTTATTATTATCAGAATTAGATTTGTTTGTTTTTGGGTTTGGGCTTCACTTGTGCTCAGTTCTATAGTGACTGATGCACACTGGTGTTTCATAATCAGCCCCATAATTACACTTTTATTATATTCTATAGATTCATATTATTTTGTATGGAGCAGTCTCATGTACTGACCAGCTCATTTCCTCTGTAAACAATAGTTACAATAGTTATCACTAGATTTTAGGCACATGACAAAACGGACATCTACAGATTTGATATATTTATTTTTATTTTATTTTATTTTTTTGTTTAGCATTTCCAAAACATTATGTAACAAGGAAAAGCAGGGAACAAAAAAAACTGCAGACTAGTAAAAGATTCTGAGGAGATAAATGATCAAACTCAAGGTCAGATTTACCCCCAGCCCCCTTCAGATTTACCCCCAGCCCCCTTCAGATCTAACCCCAGCCCCCTTCAGATCTAACCCCAGCCCCCTTCAGATCTAACCCCAGCACCCTTCAGATTTACCCCAATCCCCCTTCAGATCTAACCCCAGCCCCCTTCAGATTTACCCCAATCCCCCTTCAGATCTAACCCCAGCCCCCTTCAGATCTAACCCCAGCCCCCTTCAGATCTAACCCCATCCCCCTTCAGATTTACCCCAATCCCCCTTCAGATCTAACCCCAGCCCCCTTCAGATCTAACCCCAGCCCCCTTCAGATCTAACCCCATCCCCCTTCAGATTTACCCCATCCCCCTTCAGATTTACCCCCATCAACCTTCAGTTCTAACCCCAGCCCCCTTCAGATCTACCCCCAGCCTGCTTCGGATCTACCCCATCCCCCTTCAGATTTACCCCCATCAACCTTCAGATCTAACCCCAGCCCCCTTCAGATCTAACCCCAGCCCCCTTCAGATCTAACCCCAGCCCCCTTCAGATCTAACCCCAGCCCCCTTCAGATCTAACCCCAGCCCCCTTCAGATCTAACCCCAGCCCCCTTCAGATCTAACCCCAGCCCCCTTCAGATTTACCCCCAGCCCCCTTCAGATTTACCCCCAGCCCCCTTCAGATCTAACCCCAGCCCCCTTCAGATTTACCCCATCCCCCTTCAGATCTAACCCCAGCCCCCTTCATATTTACCCCAGCCCCCTTCAGATTTACCCCCATCAACCTTCAGATCTAACCCCAGCCCCCTTCAGATTTACCCCATCCTCCTTAAGATTTACCACCATCAACCTTCAGATCTAACCCCAGCCCCCTTCAGATTTACCCCCATCCCCCTTCAGATCTAACCCCAGCCCCCTTCAGATTTACCCCATCAACCTTCAGATTTACCCCCATCAACCTTCAGATCTAACCCCATCCCCCTTCAGATTTACCCCCAGCCGCATCACAAGCACAAGTAAGAGCTATAAATGTTTCTACCACAAGCTGCTGCAGATTAGACATTATTTGCGTGTACTTTTCTTTTCCTTTTCCCAGCAGCAGGCATGACTTAGCTCTTACAAACCCTTATTTCCATGTTGTACTGATTTGTTTTCTCCTGTGTGTTATTTCATTCATCATTATAAATAGGAAGATCAGATTTGGACGGTTTGAAGTTTTTTTGTTTGTTTGTTTGTTTGTTTATTCAACTGTGAGAATTTCTAATACCTCATTTATTGTAGTTCTGCATTCACACCATGTTTTTGTTTTTCATTATTTCTCCTGTTTTCAGTCATCACTCTATTGCTTCTTGTTTTGCACCAACATGCGAGTTAGAGGTGCTGTGCGTTTGTGCTTTTAAAGAATTGACTTTTTTTTTTTTTATTTAATTGTTTTAATCATATATTCAGCAGTTCTCTCTCTGAAGCAGCACCCAGTCGTAGAGAGGACGTTTGTACCATTCAGTATGTCTCTGTAGGTCTCGTTGCAAACCCCACCATTAACCCCCTGTCCTGCATATGTTAAGTATTAATCCTGATTATTTATCATGTGACAATGAGAGCTGAGAGTTCTTCATTCTCACACTGATAAAGCTCTGCTGCAGTGTATGAGCTTACGCTCCAATGCCCAGCATTATTATTATTATTATTATTATTAATAATGTTCTTATCACTATTATTATTAGTCTTTCTAATTTTATTTGTAAACTACAGAGTTTTCAAGGCTGATGCACCAACGGTACGTCGGGTCGTTTTAGTATGTTTTCGCACCTCGTTCACGCTTTTGTCTGTCTTTCTTTCTTTCTTTTTTTGAAAGTAATAATAATTATAAAGCAACAAAGTCATAAGGTACATACACAGCAGTAACAGCAGAATATAGGTTTTACTCCTCTGACCGATTTGCTGTGATACAGAATTGAAATCCTCGTTCCTTAACTGATGGTTTACGTCGATTCATCGTGTGCATCTTAAATATATAACGGATTCTGTCCTGAGAATCAGAACAGAGTGGAAATTGCTGTTAGACAGATTTTAATCTCTGTCCTGTCCTAAGAGACGAGATCACAGCTTTTTTTTTTTTTTTTTTAGTGTATTTTGAGCTTTGCTTTCTATCTTTCGTCACGTCAGTATTATAGGTTTTGTTTCCGTGTGCAGTGATGAAGCAGGAGCTCGGTTTGTCTTTGCACCGTTTATTTTTGTTCCCTTCTCCATGTGGACCAAACTGTTCAGTTGTCGCGCTTCTTCAGGTCAAGCGTTCACTCGTTATTGGAGTTCGCCATGTTGTTGCATCTCTCCTAATTTTGTGCGTTTGTGATCAACATTTCCAGCGCGTGTATTTAACGTGTGTGTGTGTGTGTGTGTGTATATGTATATATATATTAGAGCCACTGCTCCACGTTATTGCTTCATTTAGTCTGCTTACCAAAGAAGTGATTTTCGGCCCACATGCGACGCTGAGGTGATATAAATATGCAAATTGAGGTAATTTAAATTTCTCTCTCTATTTTATTTACATTTTTTTTATTTCCACCTTTCTTCGGTATCTGTCGAGTACATTAAAACGTAAGTGATGAAATAGATGCAATGAGGAATGAGTGCACAGCATAGTTGTGTGTGTGTGTGTTTGATTCGTTTTTAATGAACAGGTGCGGTACATGTTTCACAAAGGTCTTTTCTGAACACGAACGGAAAACGAACAGACTTCCTGTGTGACGTAACTGGGGAAATGTGCAGCTCTGCATCAGGAACGTGTGTGAATGTGTATGTATGTATATTATAATGACACAGATTCCTGTACAATTCACTTTTTCTACCAAGTTTCTAGAGCTTTTCCTGTACATAAAGAACAATAAATTATTTTTAAAAGCATCCTACAAATTGTGTGAACTTAGATGTTCTTCTACAGGGAGCATTTGGTCTGGACTTGACGATGACCTCAGGCATCTCTACTTTAATAGGTGAAATATATTGAGGGAGTAAGACAACATGAACAAGTTATTTACTTTTTTTTTAATCTTGTTTCAAACATCCTGGTGGGTAAGCAGCAAGTTTAACAAATGTAGAAAACATTGATCTTGTGATTTTATCCAACAGTGAATGCCAAGGTTTGATCAAATGACCCACGCTGTCACAGTTTTACTGATTGAGCTGCATGCACATTTCAGTTCAGGTAAAGAAAACCTGTACTTGTTTTTTAAATTATTTTCTTTTTTTTTTAAAGAATTATACAAAAAAAACACCTTGTACCTTTTTTTTTCCCTGTGGGTTTTATTGCTTAGCGGTCAGTGAGTTTAAAGCGAGACGTCTTTAGTAGTAAATAAATACTAAATCGTGAACTATGACCAGACTTTTCATGCCTCTGAACCAAGAAAGAACAGTTCATTCATTGAAAATAATTTTAGACTGTAATACGAAGAATGAACACGGGCCAAGAATGAGCCATACAGACGAACACTCGTTGTAAAACTAACTGGTTACACCAAATTAACCCGTTTAGTGAACAATTTTATCTGACGTGAATAAAGGCTGAATAAAGCTTTAGTCAGTCAGAGTTTTAACAAACCGCTCCTGTTTCAAGTACTTTTAGTTTGTGTTGAAATGGATGGAATACTAGATTTTCACCTCAACGTGGGCTTTAGAGTTATAATTACTTTGTTTTTAAAACCACTGCTTGTGGAGTGAGAAGAAAGGAAGGAAACGGCCACACAGGTGAAACAGAACACACCACCGACTGGTTTAGTGTTAAATAACGTGTGTGGAATTGATTGTTTCACTGCAGTCATGTTGGGCGTTTGATGCTCAGCTCTCAGTACAGGTACATGTGATAAGTGCTGACCCACGAAGTCGCAAAAGCCCAGTCTGGAAACTTTTGCAAAATCATGTTGAGTTCAGGAGTGCGCTGATCGTCTCCGAATAAATAGTGAGCTGAAATGGCGATGGAGACCATGCTCTCTGCATCAGAATGCTCCGAAGATGGCTGAGAGGAGGGAAAATAAAGCAACAACGATGTTTAACTTTTTAAAACGTACAAATAATTCGCACAATTTATTTAAAAAAAGTCACTGACTGAAAGTTCAGAATGGTGGAATACAATTTCTATGCGTTGTAAGATCTTTTCGGACATATTCATATACATTACATTACTACAAAGCTGTATTTCACTAAAGGTCGAAACTCGTTACTGACCTCTGACATGGAAAGAAACTAAGAATTCCTACTGGAGAACTCCCAATGGTCTCAAGCCTGAGTTCGGTGAGTGATTTTAGCTCAAACATGGCTGCTGACAGCATGAGCAATAAACAGTATACTGTATTTATTTCTATACAGTGGATTCGGAAAGGATTCAGACCACCTTGTCTTTCTTCAGTGTTTATGTTGCAGCCACAGCAGTGGTTTAGCGACTACTCTGTGAATATCCTAGAGTCGCCCAGCCAGAACCCTGACTTGAACTCAACTGAACATCTCTGGAGAGACCTGAAAATAGCTGTCAACTGATGGTCCCCATTAAACATGACTGAGCTTGTTGTATCATACCTAAAAAGACCCGAGCCTGTAATTGCTGCCAATGGTGTTTCAACTAAATAAAGTGTGAAGAGTAAAGTTTGCTGTGATACAGCATGGACATAATACATGGACATAAGTATTCACACACTTATGTCCATGTTTCCACTTTATCATTATGGGATGCAGAGTGTAATGGAAAAAAAAAAACTATTTGAACATACTAGTAACAGGTTGTGACATAAAACTGGGGGTCTGCATATTATCTAAATCCACTGTGTATAATGTTATTTTTTATTTTCTTTCCCCGGAACATTCAATCTAACTTCAGGCTTCAGTAGTGTTTATTATTGCTGTACTTTACACTTACCTGAACCTCAATCCAGAAGCTCCACGGTCCTGCTTCCACACCGTGAGAGTAAAATATAAAATATTCTCCCTTCAGGTCGTACTGCGGTGTCCCGTCTGCAAACGACCAGCCTGTGAGTGACGAGCCCGTGTGGGGCAGAATGTACAGGGACATGTGGCTCGGGCCTGTGAAGGAAATAAAGGCACTAAAACAAGGTTCTTTACAGCTATACTTCAACACCACAGACTCGCTCAGAAATGAGTCTTTATTAAAGAACTGCAACATGGCTTTAGGTTACTATGCAGTGTTCATGAACTGGAATGAAACAATGTGTAAAGAGGATCTGGGGTTTTTGTATACATCTAAAAGAATTTAAGATTTTTATTCATTTATTTTAAATTTTTAAGTAGAGCCTCATAACTTTGTTATTATTATTAGTGTGCAAAGGAACAAAGACTTTTATCTGCATCTGTTCTACATAAAAATGTGAACTGTAATGTTTCTCTTCTGCATATTTCTCAGTTCTAGCCTTGTTCAAAGTCTGTTTTGAGTTAAATTGCTTTTCACTAAGACATCAACACGCTGATTGTCTAACAGCACTTACTGTACATCAACTCAACATGCATTTAAAATGAAAAATGAAATAAACATGTAATAAACCTTTCGTATTTAATTGCACAGTCATGGTTAAGATGGATAATGAAGTAATCACTACGTCTGTATATCATCTGTGTATATCATCACTACGTCTGTGATCTCTCTCCAGTAATTTGCTGAGTTTTGTCTGCAGACCCCACGCACGCTTCACCCCGAATGTACAGTATCTTACCTGTAGCTTCGAAGCTCAACCTGACGGTCCCCCATTCTGACTCGTGTTTGGAAACCAGCTTAAACTCCAGTGGAGATTTAGGTGACACTGTAGGAGCAGGGAGATACCAGCTCTTCCTGCAACAAACAGAAAAGCCAACAATCTGAGATATATTTACATAACAAATAGTGAGACGGTGGTGTGGGTGTGAACGGCCACGTTCTGCCTAAACACGGTCCTCGCACCACTTCCCCCGGTTGCTGAAAGTGCAGTGCCACTTCAGCACCCTGTGGAAAGCAGGAGAGCACACGGCTGCAGGGAGGACGACAGAGAGAGAGAGAGAGAGAGAGAGAGAGCCCTACAGCGGGCAGCGATCGGAGCCGAGGCAATCGCTCACCTTCCAAGAGAAAGGAGAGCAGGAAGAGGCGCAGCATGCAAGCTATGGTGCAGCAGTTTCTTCAGTGGTAATTAATAACTGATGAATACTACGTTGCTGAATACATTAAGGAACGACGCTCCTCAAATTTGCTACGCCCCATTAAGCTCCCTGGGTCCTACCCCATCGTAGCTCATCTTAAAGACTGTAAATAAAAGTGCACTTTTTCACTACCCCAGCCTCCTGCGGGTTGGTACGATACATATCCAAATAACGTGTCTGTCTTGTGCACTCTGGAACTTGGCATATTGTGAATTTTGGCTTGCCCTGTCCTTTCAAACGAACCCGAAGGCTTACTTGATGAGGAATTTGACGGGAAGGAACCAGGGGAAGCCGCAGAAGGGTAACTCTTCGCTGCAGCGCATGCGGATGGTGTCGTTAATCTCAGGAACGTGAGGGGTGATGTGGCTCATTCCTGTGTAATCGAAGCTGTTGATCCAAAAACCGGAATCTGTTTTCTCCAAAGAGCCGTCCAAACCATGAAAAGTGCGTGTGATGTGCTGAGGAACAGAGCGAGAAGACAAACTTCACTTACAAATAAACATCATCAACTGCCATCACTATTAATTCTGCGGTGCGACACAGAGGACGATTCAAAACTAAACGTTCCTTAGTTTACTTGGTTCCTTAGTTTACTTGGGCTCAAGGGCCCAACAGTGGCAGCTCGGCAGCGCTGGAGCTTGAACCGTGATCCTCCGATCAACAACCCAGAGCCTTAATGTCCTTAATGAGCAAGCCAGAGGCAATGCTGGGAAGGAACAACTGCGTTATTCATTCATTCATTCATCTTCTACCGCTTATCCAAACTACCTCGGGTCACGGGGAGCCTGTGCCTATCTCAGGCGTCATCGGGCATCAAGGCAGGATACACCCTGGACGGAGTGCCAACCCATCGCAGGGCACACACACACACACTCATTCACTCACGCAATCACACACTACGGACAATTTTCCAGAGATGCCAATCAACCTACCATGCATGTCTTTGGACGGGGGGAGGAAACCGGAGTACCCGGAGGAAACCCCCGAGGCACGGGGAGAACATGCAAACTCCACACACACAAGGTGGAGGCAGGAATCAAACCCCAACCCTGGAGGTGTGAGGCGAACGTGCTAACCACTAAGCCACCGTGCCTGCCTGAGGGGATATGAGGAAGAAAACCATATGAGCTACCAGACTCAAAAGGGAACTCATCCTCATCTTGAGTGTGTGATTGTCAATAACTGTACACTATATAGTCAAGTGCAACCGTGGAACCGGGAGCGTTTTAAGCAATTTAAAACGTACGCTGAGCATCAGTGTCATTTCCAAATGAAAGAACTTGCCTGTGTAACGACTCGTTTGGGCCGTGGACAGGCCGGATCTCCTGAATATGGAAAGAAAAGGCCGCAGGAAACCAGGACAAACATCACGGCAAAAACCGTCCATAAAGCTGCTAATACATACTTGGTGCTTTGTGCCAGGTACAGGAGGTGAATCTGTGTGTTTCAAAGAAGAGTAGGAATTGAATTAAGAGATTTATTAAGTATATACGGATCGTATATATATGTATATATATATATATATATATATATATATATATATATATATATATATATATATACACAGAGCTAAATGGAACTACTCTTACTAAGTGTGAGGAGTCTCACCAAAAAAGAGGAGAGTAAAGCGGTTGCCATGGCGATGAGTGATGCAAGCACCACGTCGGGAGGGATTTCCGTGCCGCTGCGTCCCATAATGGGTGTGAAAATCTCAAACACGATCCAGATGAGGAACAGCAGGTGAACGTAGGGGAAAGACAATCCCAACAGGTAGAAGAAGACATAGGACTTTGACACACCTGCAAAAAAACACACACCACCAGTGACACAAGCTTTATCTCCATAAACAATATGATGAAGAGTAAAGTCTACAGCTACGTGTGCACTCAGAACATCCCAATCCAGTCTTCCTGTTTGCTCTTATAAAAACCTCCTGTCTTCTGAGAAGTCTTGGCACTAGATTTTGGAGTGTGGCTCTGGGGATTTGCTCTTGGCCAGTGTGTTCAATTTAATCTGTCATATTAAGAAACTGTTGTAGTAGTCTTGCGAATGCATATGAGTGTTGTGCAAATCTGCAGGGTTTAATTAGTTGTAAAACAGTAAAGCATTTGCATAGCAGCCTTTTTTCCTCTTCACACGACTGTGTGCCGTTTGCTTTAACCGTGTGTATGAACATAATTTGCTCGCACCTTTCTGTGCAAAGTGTCGGGAGATCAGCAGCTTAGTGGTGAGAGGAAAAAACACCATGAGCATGGGAACATACGCCGAGCAGAGACCACGCTGTGTGAGAAAAACAAGGGCACAGCACCACAACAGCAGACTGACGTCGAAGAACAAGTCACCCAAATCCAACCGCCGCACGTTCTGAGAGGGAAAGAGAAATACAATTCAATACAATTTCCAATCACTTCCTGGGAGAAAAGAAAAGAAAAAAAAAAAAAAAGGAGGAACAATAAAGATTGTCTCAGAATGTCTCACTCACTCTGTAATAGAGGTTTTTGGCGAGTGTGTGGATCAGAAATATTTTTCCAACTGCAACCGATCCGTAGAGGCAGATGGAGGTGTAAAAGTGAGTGAACCAGAACATGGAGCGACCCAGCAGTGTGACCATCAGCGCCACAATAAGAACCGTGAGCAGTACCACGAACCAGCTGAGCAGGAACACACATGAGCCGTACACCAGTTCCAACACATACCGGCCACCTACACAACACAACAACACGATGGTGGTCCACCAGCTTCCATTAAAGTGACAATATGCTGACAATAAGCCTCAATAATCAGTCTTTTAGTGAACTAGTTGTGTGTAAATGTTTGTGTAGGTCAAACGTAACGCCCAGATTCACAAAGGTTACACTGAGATTTTCATACTCATCCCTATAGTGTATAAAAAAAAGCATGAACTCATTAAATCTCCATTTTATAAGGTGCCATTTTTTGGTCTTAATAAAGCAATCTTAATTTATGGATTTGTTTTTTAATGTAGTTTTTAATATTAAACTGTTTTATATTAATTACAATGTGACACAAAGTGAATCCTTTCATTTTGCATTACTGAATTCACAATACTGAATTTCCTTATAAATAACTTTAGAATGAAATGATTTACTTCAGACTTTAATTTGTTGGTATCCAGCTTGATAAATATTGTCTAATGCTTTTAATTTATAAAATAATTTGTCCCTAGTTTTTTTTGTATCAATAATGATTTTGTTTTGGTTTAACTTAAGAATATTACTACCGTGTGTGCGTGTGTGTGTGTGTGTGTGTGTTTGTGTGTGTACTTACCCACATTGCTAGGCTGAAGACATTTCTTGGCAAAGTAAACAAGGGTTGCTATGGCAACCATATAGTTAATAATGGAACCAACTCGCGCTGGATACGCCACCATCACTACACCCAAGACATCGAAAAACACCATGCTGCCATGGCGATATTCTGATGGGTCAGCCAGCGTTCCCGTAGTAACCAACTGCTTCAGCAGGGCCAGAATGTTGTCACCTGGTGACCCACACACAACAAATTGGGAACACAACAAACTGTTCTTCAGTGTGTGCGCGTGTGTGCATAAGTGTGTGTGTGTGCGTGCAAGTGTGTGCATGTATGTGTGCGTGTGTGTGCGTAAGTGTGTGTGTGTGTGTGTACCTGCTCTCTGAATGGAGTCTGTAAGGATGCGGTCCGCAGTGTCGTATTTAGTGTGGTAGATATAACCATTCTCAACAAAGGCCAGATCAATACCTGCAGGAAAACACACCTAGTGAGTGTACAATATAACTGCAAATACTGACCTATATTTTATTCATACTGTATGTGTTCTGTAAAAATTCTGTAGTGACAGAACAGAGTTATAAGCTGATATAAATCTCATTTAAAATCAGCGTGTTAAGAAACTCTGATCATTTTAACTGATTAATCAAAATCTTGATAAATCTTCACATTATTAAACCCTAGTGAACTTTTCTGGATTCGACTGCTGAAAACAGATATCTGGAACTAACGCAATAATAAAACCTACTTGCACTCAGAATAATTTGTGTCTGTAGCTACAACATTAATCGGTTTGCACTGAGTCTATCCTTTATTTTGACCTTCAGGTAGAAATGACTACAACTGAATAATCATTAAACCACAACAAAACCGAGTCAAACATTTGTACATGTGAATGTCTCTCTAACAACCCACGTGATCATCTGCCTAAGTGTGTGTGTGTGTTTTCGTGTGTACATTTACCAGGAATGTTGCCAAAGTCTCTGAAGATGCGGAAGTCTGTGTCTGAGGGAATTATGCCACTCTGGAAAACTTCCTGGGCCACAACAGAGGCAAAAGGGTGTTTAACAGCATGAACATACGCTTGAACCAGCCATGGGTTTTCTGGACCTGAGTACACACACACACGCCCACACACACCCAACAGCACAAGTTACACCATAATGTCTACTACCACAAGCTGAGTAGAGTGCAAACTGTTGTAGTGTATTTTTGGGGGTTTATTTAAGCCGACCTTTTGGCCTATCTGTAACTGTATATGTAATAAATAAGAAGACAAGGTGAGTGAGATACAGACACCAAAAGGTGATGTTTATTGGTTAAACAATGACTGGATTCAAATTGTAACCAAATTGTTTATTGGTTAATAAAATCAAAATGCAAAGTGTAAATTATAATGACAACATACAGCATAACACTAAGTTAATTAGCCAACAGTAGTGGAAGTGGAAATAATCAGTTATATAAAGGAAGATTTACGCGTGCGGAAAATGACTCACGCACGTTGATCTCTCAGCAAAGAAATCCAGAAGGATGGAAACCAAGGACACTTAATTTTGATTATTCTGTAAAGCAGAAGTTTGATTATAACGGTGATATCGAGAGATAATAGTGTCCGGTATACTCCCAACTATCCAAGAGGTGCATGATTTTGATCCTCATTTTGTAGAAGCAAGGATGTTTATGTTTATGATCAGTGCTGATCTTCAATAAACCTTGTTTTTAACCTGCACCAATCAGTTTGACTAATTCTGTCATGCTAAATTAGACAGTGTGGTGACTGGAGACAGATTGATTATTTTTAAGAATTGGTTTTCGTCTAAATTTTTTTTTTATACCACACTGTGAATACTGTGTGTGTGTGTGTGTGTGTGTGTGTGTGTGTGTGTGTGTGTGTGTGGACCTGTCTGGAACACCAGCTCCTTTCCCCCAACTCCAGCAGCCTCGAGATTCACAAATGCTCTGATCTTCTTCACCCATTCATTCTGAGTGATAAATCCATGACTCGCCTGAGTTGCAGACCGACACACAGAGACACACAGAAACATGGACTTAACACCAATTAATGTACATGTCACACTGAGGTAACTGCAATGAGAATTTATGTATTGCTTTGGTGTACAAGTCTTATACTCAGATATATATTATATATATATATATATATATATATATATATATATATATATTATATATATATATATATATATAAATAATAAATCCTGCACAGTCAAGAGAATGCAGCACAGTCCAGCTGTCTCACTTTCTCCATTCCCCACACTTCCCTTCTAGTGTCTCTGTCACTCTTTCACTCCATTTCTTATCTCTGTTTCTCTCTCGTCTGTATTTCTTTTGATCGGAAATTCGTTTCATAAATTTTTAGAAGCTTGGGTACAGCATTCTAAGAGAAAATACACCTTTTTTTGTTTGGTTTGTCTCTATGATATGCTAATGTCTAGTTTTCTATCTTTCTTTTTATTTCCTCATTCGTCTGTCTTACTGTCACTCTCACCTGAAGGATGTTTTCCTCTGCTCCATTAAACAGAAAGATGATTCCGTGACTTAAAGGAATATAGAGATTGGATACTGCGTGCAACACCTCCAGCATCACGGCACAGCTCACAGCATCGTCGCTTGCTCCTTTCTCACACACGCACACAAATATACAAACACACACACAGAGTACTTTTAGTCTCATTTGTGATGAAAGCGAAAATTGTGAAAAATTCACATACAATGTCTTCATGTCCAAACGCAGTTCCCAGTGTGTTCACTGTTATCGGGTGCTGTTCCCAACATGAACATGTCCACCATACTGATCCCTTAGGACACACTGCACTGCACTTTCACTGCTACTGCATGTAACACGCCTGCACATTTGGTACACAATATCCGTACTGATACTTATCACATTATTTACTGTTACTACATGCAACATAGAATTGTGTCGTATTCATTTTTTCTCATATTTGCTTATTTCTTATTTTTCAAATTTCTATTCCTTTTTTTTTTCCATTTAGTTTCCAAACTCTGTTTATTTATATACTTCGTCAAAGGAGAAGCAGGTCGAGTTTACATTTCGCGGCAAGTTGTAAATGTGACCAATCAAATCGTATATAAAAGGTCATTTACATTTACGGTATTTGGCAGATGCACTTATCCAGAGCGATGTACAAAAGTGCTTTGAATATATATATACACACACACAAAACAAACAGGGAAAAGTGCTAGTTTAAGTGTTTCAGGAAGAGGTAGGTCTTCACCCGTCGTTGGAAGATAGACAGTGACTCAGCTGTTCGAATGTCTATGGGAAGTTCATTCGGTGCCTGAACAGAAAAGAGTCTTGTTGTATACCTACCTCAAGGTGGGACCAGTCGAGCGGTGCTGGTAGATCTGAGGAAGCGAGGTGCAGTGCGAAAAGTGACAAGATCTTGAATCCTTAATCTTAATGGTATGATATTAAGCTGAGTATTAAAACAGGTGAGTATTAAAACTTTATATAATCACTGCATTTTCTCTGTAGGACACATAGGGCTTTATATTTACAGAATCTCTCCTGGAACATATGGCAAGGCTCAGAAATTAGCTTCAGCAGCATGGATACATGCTCTTAATCTGCCTTGTGTCAACAGTTCAGTCTTGGTTTAATAATGTAGGGAATGGTTTCATTGTGTGAAACAATTGAGCACTGTTTGAATGCTACACCCTGTCTGAGTATTGTTGCTGACAGTGTTTCCCTTTTGGGTCAAAGTGACATCTCAAACTGGTTCCAAAAACAGGACAATGAGTTGATCGTAGTTTAGTGGCTTTCCTAGTCACCAGATCTAAATCCACTACAGCACATTTGGGATGCGGTGGAATGGGAGATCCGCAGCTCACAAATCAATCCCGTCACCATGAGCCAGAATATTAAGGCATATTTGTATGATGTTCCTAATAAAGTGGAGGATGAGTATTGAATGTAGTTTTTACCTGGACTGTTGGGCACACTGTCGAAATGGCAGTTAGCCAGAATGAAGTGCTGAGCTCCACCTTTGGGTTCGAGCCGTACTACAATGTTAGTGATTTGATCGTAGCAGCTTGTGAATCCGCCCAGGAAGTCGATGCTAAACGAGCCGCTGTGTTTGTGCGTCTCCACAGTGATGGTGTTGGGCCCGTCGGCGCTCTCCCTTCGTACCCGCTCCACCTGCTCCACCAGGAAGTTTACGGTCATGATTTCATTCTCAGGACTGCCTGCGGGTCGAGGCCCCACACTGGTGATACGCTCCAGGTACTTCCTTTTACACACAAAAGACACGCACACGCTAAAGCAAACATGACTGAGGGGGGCAAAATAAAACGTCTGAAATGTTATGATTTGTCTGTCATCATTATAACGATACTTCCTGTTTTATAGTCCAAAGTACTGATGCTGGTGCACTGCATTCATTTTCATCATTACCTGGATTCACCTCCTACAGAATGGTGCACTTTGCTTACACAGCTGAAGATAAAGGCCAGAATGTCCTGTTTCTCTAGTAACGCCTTAATTATTCCTCAAATTCATTCATTCATTCTGAAGTAAAGCACATTAATATGTTCAAGAACGCTACTCTCTCAAAGGCTCGCTCACTTTCCCACTACAAAAACCAGGTTTATAGCCAATAAATAACACAGCAACCAGGAACGTACAGAAGTGTTAGTAGAGAGAAAATCACACACAGAAAAAAAGACCTCTTGAGCATCAAGGTCGTGACTTAACCAATGCAAAATTCAAGAAGGAACAAAGTTCAAACTAGAGATGTAGGCTGATAACGTCAGTGGTAAGTAAAAGAGAGGCAGACAAACAGTTTCTTGTTACAGAGTCTCTTGCTCTCTCTCTGTGTAGGGTGTGTGTGTGAGTGTGTGTGTGTGTGTGTGTGTGTGTGTGTGGAAGGGAATGACCTGAGGAAACTTCTGAACACAGAATTTACAAAGAACTCATTACAGGCTATAATTTCCCCCTGAAGTCCTGCTCCTTTGGTTCTCTTGTTCTGTATGTTTCATTGTTTGTCTGCTTTCTTATCCAAATCATCAGCTCATTAACTCAGACTTCAGCACAAAACACCACACAGACGTTAACACAGAGAACAAGTGCCTTTGACAAGGGTTTCCCTTCCAGTCCTGCTGCAGAAGTGCTTTAGTTTTCCTCTGCTTTATGGTTTTAGCAGACCTCACTACTGCTTTATCAATATTAAGATTAGAAGATTAAGATTAAGAATATTAAAAATGTTGGAAAGGCAGAGTTGATGAAGGCCTTGTTAAAAATAACAGGTTTTTGTGATCCAGGGCACAAGGTGGGAATACAGATCATCACACAGTAATATGTTTATTCATACGTAGAGGTAACAGCCAGCTAACTGGTCATGTGAGCAGAAACTAGAGAGATCGCTAGTTTTCGGTAGTTCGCTCTAACACCTTTTTTCTTCTTTCAGCTGCTCCCTGTTCGTGGGTCTACACAGGGGACCGCATGGTCCGCATATTAGATTTGACACAGGTTTTATGCTCGATGCCCTTCCTAATGCAACCCTGGCATTTACATCTGGACTTGGGACCAGCACTGACAGTGAACACTTCGGGCACCTCAGTCGTGGTATTGCCGGCCCGAGACGCGAACCCACAACCTTAGGGTTTGGAGTCAAGCTCTCTAACCATTAGGCCACGACTTCCCCACAATAAGAGCGTAGGATCCTGCCGCTGGACCACCTGAGGGGTAGAACAACCTCTAACACTAATTCTACATAAAATAACCCTATGAACATTAAATCTATGAACCTGTTGGTAATACCTGTTTAAAAATACAGAACAGAAACCTAAACCTACAGAAACAAGACCAGGTCCGAAGGGCACATTAACCTTAAACGCTTGTGCACACTTACAATAACATTATTTATGTTAGGTTATACTACGAGCAAACAAGGCACAATAAGGCAATGATAAGAGGGTTCTGGAGGTAAGATGGACATTTCTTTAAAGTTGAACTGAAACACTATGCAATATGCAAATATGAAGCTCAGTTCAATTGACGTCTTTAAATAGAATATTGTTGTCATAAATTTGCTTGTGTGTGTGTGTGTGTGTGTGTGTGTGTGATTGTGCGTGCAAGTAATCTCCTCACCCTGGCAGAAGAAACTATCCGAGTACACCAAAGACAAAGAAAATACACCAAGACAAAAAAAATAAAAGAAATGTATTTATTTCTAAAAATAAATAAAGAATTATCAATTTTATACACGAGTGATATTTGCAGCTGTCAGTTCTCTCCAAATGTTTCCTCTACTCAGCTAAAGAGACCTCAAACCATGCCGAGAAGAAGTGAAAGAACATCTATTAGATAATCTATTTATCTGGATAATCTATTTTAACAAACAAATGGCAAGATTACTAGCTAAAAACTGTAGCTACGTGAAAATACAACTAAGCGGTAAAAACAAACAAAGAAACAAACGCAGCTATAAACCCGTCATAAGTGTATAAAGTCAAAACGCACTGAAATCTTTTCCTGTGAAGTTATAACTTGCTCCCTGAATTTGAAATACCAAAGACATGTAAATAGTTGGAGGGAGTGGCAGGTTATTACTCTCATGCAGGTGGGATCAGGTGAACAGGTATGAAGCTCACTGAACAAATATGGGAGGATTTGTGAGGAATATGGGAGCGTTTAGGATGCGGTGGGTTTTTTTGCGTTGCTGTATTTGTTTGTGGATAGTCAGGAGGAAATTCATTCTGGTCAGGGTCGCTGTGGTTTAAATTAGTAATCTGTTTGCATTTTAGCAACTAGACCAAACTAAAATATCGTAGACGGGTACATACAGAAATAATTCCAGCAGAAGCAGGAGTCAGGATTTCATACAAAAATAATTTTCTGGACAATTCTCTGCCTGAATTTTCCTCTGATGGGCTGCTTTGACTTTGGTCATGTTTCCAAGCAAAACTTTCCATTAATGCAAATGAAAATCCTAATTTGAATTTACATTGTATGTTGACATTTTACACAGCCCTGTTAAAACAACAGGCTTTAGTGGTGTAAAAAACTTAAACCCAGGTCAGAAAACGGATCATACAATAAACTTAACTCACAATAAACAATTGTCAACAATAAACAAAAATAAACAATTGTCCCACTGTCCAAAAACATGCAGGTAGTCAGACTGGCTGCACTACATATGGACTGGTGTTCAATTCTGTAAACTTTAGCCAAGTGTTTAATTTTGTAGACGAACAGTGAAGAGATGACAGTGCAGATATGCAATGGAGAGTTAATGAGATGTACTTTAAGAATAAGGGCATGTGGTAGCCTATTGTTTAAGGTATTGGGCTATTAATTGGAAGGTTGTGAGTTCGATCCCAGGTTCACTAAGCTGCCACTTGTTGGGCCCCTGAGCAAGGCCCTTAATTCTCAATTGCTCAGTTGTATAAAAATACAATAATGTTGGTCGCTCTGGATATGAGGGCGTCTGCTAAATGCTGGAAACGTAAACATGAATGGCCCCAGTTTGTAGTAAAGGATAGTAAAGCAAAGGAGAGTAGGAGCAAGCTGGGATGCTGCATAGTCTAAAAATTAAAGATTGGTGTATATATGAAATGAGATCCTGTGCAGAACACTTTAAACTGAACAGAGGATGCAGCAAGGAATGTTGCTGCGATGACAGGCAGGCAGACAGACAGACAGACAGACAGGAAGGCAGGCAGACAGACAGACAGACAGAGGCAGACAGAAAGACACAGGCAGACAGACAGGCAGGCAGGCAGACAGACAGACAGGCAGGCAGACAGGCAGGCAGACAGACAGAGGCAGACAGAAAGACACAGGCAGACAGACAGGCAGACAGACAGGCAGACAGACAGACAGGCAGACAGGCAGACAGACCGACAGGCAGGCAGGCAGACAGACAGGCAGACAGACAGAAAGACAGACAGACAAATTCAGACACAGACAGACAGGCAGGCAGACAGATTCAGACACAGACAGGCAGACAGACAGACACAGAAAGAGACAGACAGACAGACAGACAGGCAGGCAGGCAGACAGACAGACAGACAGACGGAGCTCGAGACCTTTGAGTTTTACAGGTTCACTCTGCTATACACAGTGCACTACATGTGTGTGTGGTGCGTGTTGTGTGTGCACATGAGTGTGTGCACATGAGTGTGTGTGGTGCGTGTTGTGTGTGTACATGAGTGTGTGTACATGAGTGTGTGTACATGAGTGTGTGTTGTCACGCATCATTGTTACCTCGCCCTGGTGGCGTTGAAGTCGCCCGTGGGTTTCCCTATAACGAGCTGCTTTAGTGACCAGTGCATGGAAAGCCAGAGCGCGCACAGAAACACAAGCACGAGCGCGCACGCGTATCCTTCACTTAACGCGAACGCGCCTCCGTGTTTTTTCTTCCCGTCCTCACAGCCTTCAAGGCGCTCCGCAGTGACACTGTTTTTATTAGATACGCTGTTTAGTGATGATTTTAGCCTCCGGACGGCGGTGTCACCTTCCATGTTGAAGCTCCAACTAAACACCGGCGAGTTTGAGCTCCGCTCCCGCGAACGTTCGGACCAAACGCGCCGAAGGTCGGACTTCCGGCATCACGTGACGTCACTGCCGACGAGTCTATTTAAGGCTCGAGCGCTCAGTCAACACTTCCGGGTTTCGACAGAGGGCGAAAGAGAAAGGATTTATTTTATACACATGTTTGTAAACAAGATTAGATTCATATTATGGCCTGCAAAAAAAACAGTTAATACATAGATATACAACCCAGGCTATTAACATGATCTAATGAGAAATGAACGTTATATAACTGACCCTCACACATCAGGTTTATAAGTTGCCACACATTGAAAATGTTGCCACACATTGGGGTAGATTGCCACACATTGGGGTAGATTGTGTAAGTCTGTGCATGCTGTAACGTTACAGCTTCACTGAGAGGCTTAAACGTGTTCCAGCATGTTCCAGTTATATCATACATACTGTGGGATGTGACAGCTCAGTGTTAAAGGTGTTGGACTACTGATCAGAATGTCATGGGTTCAAATCCCATGTCCACCAAGCTGCTGCAAGGCCCTTAACCTTGTGAATATTTATGAATCAAATAAATGATTTTGTGTATCTATATATACCCTGCTGTACATATGTTTACATATATATCTATATATATATTACACACTGTACATATGTTTACATATATATCTATATATATTACACACTGTACATATGTTTACATATATATCTATATATATTACACACTGTACATATGTTTACATATATATCTATATATATTACACACTGTACATATGTTTACATATATATCTATATATATTACACACTGTACATATGTTTACATATTTACCTGCACTTGTCTATTTGCATAATTGCTACTCTTTGCATAAATGCTACTGCATTTTGTTGCTGTGTACCTGTACTATGCAACGACAAAGATCTATCTATCTATCTATCTATCTATCTATCTATCTATCTATCTATCTATCTATCTATCTGTCTGTCTGTCTGTCTGTCTGTCATAAATTAGGTTACAATTATTTTGGTCATAATTTTGATAATTGCTCCAAAGCCTGCACATTTACTGCATCATATAACCATCAAAACCATGTCTTGATTTAAACCATGTAAAAGATAAAATAATAAAACCAGCGTGAAAAACATCAAATCTCCTAATCGTCATTCTTTCTTAGAAAGATATTTTTTAGAACGACTTTTCCATACAGTTTCGGACACTCAGTATTTACCACATTAAGCTGAAAGAATGTAAGTGGCTTTAAATAAGTTACTACATAAAACTAGTGCAGCAATGTGCAAAGCTTCTTAGGCAAAATAAGCAGTTGTTTTGTTTAGCTCTGCTCAGCTTTGGCATATTGTTCTGACAGTATATATCAGATAGTTAAGAGCATGTTCTCAGTGGCTTATGACAGTAGATGAGATGTTTACAACAGTAAGAGAGTACAGAGGCAGTGACAGTGTAGTCACATCCCCTGAGACATGAGAACCAGTGGAGTAGGAAACATGATTATGTAACAAAATTAGAAAAAAATAATTAGTAACTGTCGTACCAGGGAAAAATATGAGATGTAATACAAAAAAAAACAAATGAAGCTGATTTTCATCATAATTGTACCCTGACGTTGCAAATAAACACGTGACAACATGTGAATAACATGTAAAAAAATATAACTGTATGCTCTATACTGTATGTGGAAAAATAACATGAAAATATATTCATGTGGGGGAAAAATCCACTGAAAAATAAAAACATAAGAAACATATCAGTTAAAGTGTCTACAAACCACATGTGTAAAAGTCATTAGTTTCTGAAGTAGGCATGATGGTATAGGCTTTCATCTGTCAATCATAACATTAGCCAATCATGGGCTTTTTAGCTCATGTGTATGTGGAGAAGGGCAGTTGTCTCTTTTGTCCAAGTGTGTTCAGTAGTCTTATGATACAGCATGAGACACCTTTCAAAAAACATGTGCTTTGCTGGGTTCATGTGTCTCAATGGAAGCATGCCTTCACCCTTCCATTCTGAATGGTTGCAGTCGCGTTCAATTCAATTTGAATTTATTTGTATAGCGCTTTTAACAATGGACATTGTCTCAAAGCAGCTTTACAGAACATAAAATGTTTATGTAGATTTATTTGCATTTATCCCCCATGAACAAGATGGTATAAGGAAGAAACCTTGAGAGGAACCAGACCCAAAGGGAAGCCATCCTCATTTGGGTGACACCAAGAGAGTGATATTATAAATTGTTATAAACACTGGAGAGTGTGAATTATAAATAATGTCCTTTTTACAGTTAAATTTGACTTGCATAACAAGGAGCAAGTCATAAATTAGAACAACATCTTTATTGATTAAGAGGTTGTTCTGCTCAAAGTCCTCATGGGGTTGGCAACCTCTATCTTCTCTTTGAGATCCGAAATCTTCTTGGGTAGGTCCTGGGGAGAAAATGGGGAAATCATATGATTCTTCACATGGGAAGTTTGTGTGACTTTTTTAAATGGGTGTGCATGTGTATGTCGTAGGCTTGTGAGGTTGTGAGACAACACCATAATAATCAGTTTAAAAACAGATCAAATTAATGTTTCTCTCAGAAAAAAAAGACTTTTTCCAAAATCCTGTATTAGTCCATATCCGTTATCTTATCCTCTTTTACAAAATGGCTTTTAGTGATGACTGAGGTTAGGCTGGAGAAACAGTAGGATTATACACAATAAACGACACACATCCACCCTAATTTTAAGCACATATTATTTGCTTAGAATTGTTTATAATGGCCTTGTCGAGAGGATCACACCTTTTCTTCAGGAGTCTTTAAAACTTTCCCTTACATGTAGTGCACTGTTTACACATGAATAATTTACCTTGTGATTCAATCACATTATTAATGCATTTTTATGTTATTTTTCCATAAGTAGGCCAAAAAATGGATGGCAATGACATTGTTTGCATCACGTTTACTCAAATTCACATACACCTGTACATGATGCTTATAGTGTATGTGAGCCTGAAGCCTGAATACTGTTTTATCTTTAATAATATTGTGCTTGGTTAAAAAAGTTAGATTTAAGGGTGATGGGAGATTTTAATTCTGAGATCTATACTAATATATGATGTAACAGTATAAATGCCAGATCCCTATACCAGTATATGGTCAGACTTCTACTTTAGAAATGTACAAGCCTACGCAAACAAGTTGTTTACTATTGTGTCCTATAAGATTATAAAATACATTGTATGAGTTTTGTGTCTTGTAGTTTTGAGACTACAAGATACGTTTATGAACATGTGAACATGTTTATGAAGTGTGTGTTTGTGTGTGTGTGTGTGTGTGTGTGTGTGTGTGTGTGTGTGTGTTCATTCCAATTACTGAGTGGCTTAGGAGAGTAGAACCAGTGATGGTCATGAGAGTGGGTTAAGAAATGGGTATGTGTGTGAAAAATAGAGAGAGAGAAAGTGAACAAGAGAGGGAGAGAGAGAGAGATAGAGGGGAAAGGGAGAGGGAGGAATAAAGGAACTGGACTGCATTCACTGCTTCTTTCTCTTTCCAAGTGTGTGCCTGTAATCAAATTATCCAATTCAGGTAAGATTTCACAGCAATAACATTCTCATTGTATTTGCACAGGCAGTTAATTTTAAATTATTAGTAATTACCAATAAGAGTTTAAACACTCAAGGCTTTGTGTAATGGTGCATTGTTTTTTTCCCCCATAAATGATAGCATCTCTTTAAGTGAGTTAAATCACTTTATCTCTTTATTGATTGTTTATAGGAGCCATGCCTCGTGGGGACTTCACGGTTCATTTTGCAAGCAGAGGACGTGGCACCTACATCAGAGCAGAGGAGTAACAGTTCTTTTATAATATTTATATTAATAGATGTCATTTATTAAAATGTAATTTTGTCCTCCACTCACATACCCATTTTATCCTTATTAACAGTGTTCAGGCACTGATGAGCAGAATAAAGTGTATTCATGTACAGTAGCTACGTTACAAAAGTGTTTTATATATATGTGTGTGTGTGTGTGTGTGTGTGTGTAAATGACAACAGTATAAGTGTCAGTATATTATCAATATTAACATGGACTATTAAGATGGATGTTGGTTAACTGTGTTTCAGGGCTGCTGGTATTGCTTTCCTGGCGATTGTCCTTACTGCGATGTTTATTCTGGGCTGTTGGTACTACCGCAAACGCAATGGATATAGGATGATTCAGGTGAAAAGCATTTTTACTGTATTACAATGAAGCAAAACAAGAACTTTTAATTACTTATGATTACTACAATACATATATAATTATTGAAACTAAACACAACAAGGCTTGCTTTTATAGGAAAATAATCAACACTGGTATGGTGTACTGTAGTATGGTCTCATCTATCATGTTGTGTTCCTCTCGTACCACAGCAGTTATTATACACCCTTCATGTTATACTTTTTTTTTTTTGCTTATAGTTATGTTTAATGTCATAGAATTAGTTCCTGTTTTCTCATGTTTGTAAGTTCTATAAACTATTTTCTCACTCAAAGTAAATAATACAAAAAAGAAAAAAAAATAAATTGTAAGCAATTTCAGTTTCAGAAATTATTACTTTCATTGAATAATAGTAATGTTAAGAAATAATATACTTGAACAAACAAAATCTATGGCAATTTATTCTAGATCCTATTTGCACAAAAGAGCCTAAACCTCTATCACAAGCCGTAACGTCGTCACTTCATACTCACATGAAAGTAAGAGATAATGACAAGGGAAACTGCTAGAACTTAAATCATTAAAAAATATATACAATAAATGTTGCTGTCATTGTCTCTATTGGTTTATCAACATGGTGTATAATAGTATTTCCTGGATAAGGTTTAAATGATGTAGTTTTTATTGGATTAGGCTGTGAAAAGACAAGCAAAACCAGATGTTTCTGGTCATAATGTTAATGTTTAACGCGACTCATCGCCAGAAAGTGTCAAAGCCTATTATCTATTTTATTTTATTTTTTTTTTACTAGAATTTTATATGAATTAGTTAAACCACTTGTACTAGTATAAAGAAGTAATAAAAAGCATTTTACTTATGTTAAATTATTTTTTTGTTATTCATATAACAAGCATTAATGAGACATTGTCACTATACAACACTGAAAAGATAATATCAATAAGTATTAGCTATTTTTCTGCATATGTAGTACTTGTTAAATCTAAGGTTTATTTCCTCCCCAAATCCTAAAAATACTAGAATAACAGATTTTAGCACTCAGCTGACTGGAATTCTGAGACTTGTGTTGGTCCTGCTGAGGATCATGTGATGTAAAACAGCCCTTTTATTTATTCCCACAGAACTCCAGAGGCCTGAGTCTTTCCTGGAGGGAACTTGTGAGATCGGGACAGTACAGTGAACTAGGGGCTGCAGGCAATAACAAAATGGCCCTTAATGAATTCAGCAACAGCCAATCGGTGGTAAGAAGTGACGAAACATTTGTACACATATTGACTACATTTATGATGCTCTAATAGTCTACATGGATCATAAATTTACAAATGTTCAGATTTGAAAAAGGCAGTAAATGATATTTACCATATGGAATTATAGCACATACATCAAGAAGAATATGTAGGAAAACAAGAAGTTTATTGAGTGTATCCTTCCTATTTGACCACAGTGTCCATATAGATGAAATTTGTCATTTTTAATGTCATAAGGATATGCAAACTTTTGCACTCAGCTGAAGCATGTAATTTACTGTAGTTCTATATATTTACTGCAGCCTAAAATGAAATGTGCATATTCCCAGTAGATTGGTCAAAAAATGAGGAAAGATGAATATTACTGGGAAAACATTATGACTTGCTTAGAAGGCTGCATCTTTATTCTTACTTCATTTAAATATTTTGTTTTATAGAATTGTTTACACCTATTCAAAGGTTTTAATTCTAAGTTTCAGCCCTGTTCTTTTCTTTGAAATCTTTGTATATTTCTGCAGTTCCCTAACGCCCCACCAGCCTATGAGAAGATCACCACTGGACCATCACCACCACCTTACTCACCCTAAAGAAGAATTTTTTTTAACCTTCTGTGGGATTCTGTCATTTGTAAATGGCACACAGAACGTAAACAAGGAAAAGCTAAAAAAAAAAATAAATAAATGTTAATTATACTGTTCACCTTTCATCTATTTTAACCAGTGCAATTAAGTTATTTGTGAGCCAATTAGCATTTATGGTTTTATGGAGCCATAACAAACCATTGGTGTCTTAGCTTAGGCTTAGTGTATAACTTTCAATATTCTTAAACACACATTAAACAAAATTTGACTGCTTTGATGTGTTCTCTTCTGGACTGAATGACAAAACGTTAAGGAGTAAAGGACAAACTTAACTATGCCCAAATGCTCCCCTGTAGTAACTTCACCCACTGTCATTATCTTATAATAATTTCTCTAAAGATTATGAGTCATGTTTTTTAAAAAAAATTGCAAGATTTAGTAGGATTTCCAGATATATTCAAATTTCAATTCAACCACCACAATATTTAACTCAGACCTAGACTTTATATTTAAGCTATCCTGCAGAGATTACCTCAGACAAACCCCCAGGGGTGCTATATAACAGTGCACTACATGTGCTTTATTTTACTTAACTGCATTCTCTTTTTAACCCAACTCTGGATTGTTGAATGTTGTTTTTCCACTCACCTTTACTGAATAATCTTCCAATGCAATTTAAAACAGCTGGATTTAAACACATTAAAACTATTATAAAAAAACATGCTTCTGAACTCATTGCTGAATAAACAATACCAACCCTCTCTGATAAGGAACAAAGCAATGGATTTATTTCCAATATCCGATGCAAGTGATCCAAAATATTTTGAAAATTCCATGGCAGGCAATTTGTTAAATAAATCGACCTTCCCCCGTATTGCGGCACTTTAGTCTGCAATGTCTCTTTTAATGTTTCCACATGTGCGAGAAGAAATATCAAGTCGGTTTCTACTAAATTCTATATTAACAAATCTTTTACCATGGACATGAAGTGTGAGTGAGCAGAACACATATGGTAGATATATGCTAACTGAGCTTGTATAGCACTTGAAATAGTAAAACATCACTTAATGTATGTCAATTTTTTAGAAAATGCTACAAAACATGTCTGAAGAGTAACCATTGAAACTTGAAAAGGAACATGAAAACACATATTTTACTATATACAATACTGGCCATTCCAATTCAAATTTGATAAAAACTCATGACAGCATTCCCACCATAGGTGTTGTAAGAGTCCAATATACAAAATAGTGCTTTTTCCATAGATTTACACAGTTTGATCTGAGAAAGATTGATGGGAAAGGGTTTTACAGAGTAATCAAATGAATTATTCTCATTTTGAGTAATTAGATCATTCTGGATTATCTGATGTTTCCATTTTCTCTGAATCTAATTTGTAAAAAGCAGGTGCATTAGAGGTGTTTATGCCCACTGTTGTTTTATCCATCTTCACTGGTAGATTTTGTACAGACGGGCATCTAAGTGCATTCAGAACAGCACCATCGGGACTTAACAACAGTTTATTGGAAGCATGGATGGTTTGCCCAACTGAGACTTGTGTTGGCGTCTTGCTTTTAACCTGTGGTGGATGGCTTGTGACTGTCATTCTAATATTTCCAGGATGCACAGGCTGGACTGGTTGGCAGGTTGCCATTAAAAGTGTGTTAATAGATGGAGATACTGTTGCAACACAAGTGGTTGGACTACTACTGATTGTACTGCCAATTGGTGGTACAGTTGCCACAGGAAGTGTCTGCATCCTTGATACCGTACTGCTCATGGGCGACACAGTGACCACCGGGGGTGGCCAGGAAATCCCAGGTTTTACTGTTGTTATGAATTTTGTGGCAGGTTCTGTCTGTAAAAGACATGGAGTGGTTGTGCCCAGTGACTGAGCAGAAACTGTAACATTTTCTTTTGGGCAGCTGGTAACAATAAATGAAGATGCAGCAGAGTTTTCCTGCACTTCTGGGAGTAAAAAGGAAGGTAGTCTTACAACATGGTTCAGAGTTTGTTGCCCAGATGATTGGACAGTACCTAACTGAGACACTTGTGCAAGATTAGAAGAGTGAATGGACACTGGTGGGAGCCTGAATGCAGTTAAAAGATTATTAATAGAGACAGGCTGTTTAATGTTGGATGTGATGGGTGTTGGTTGTCTGACAGGTGTATGCTGTGATCCTATACCAGGTGTTACCATTTTCAGACCCTGAACAACTGGAGCAGCAGGAGGATGATTCAGAGTACCTGCTACCCTCGGGGCAGGATATACAAGATTTGTCCCCTGTCGTCCTGTAGGACGCACAATTGGACTTGAGATCAATAGAACATGACTTCCAGGTGCAAGTCCTTGAGCAGGTACAACCAACCTTGTGTTGTTGATAAGTAGTTGGGTTCCAGGAGCAAGTGGAGCAGTAGTATTAATCAAAACTTTTTCCTGTACTGCTGTGGTACCAGGGATGGTATTTATAGTAGATCTCACCGAAGACGCCATTACTGATTTTGCTCCAGTTACAGTAACGGGGTTGTCTGATGCATGTTTTGCTGTTGTGGTGCTTGGAGCTAGAGGCTGAGAGAGCCTTGCCATAGAGCCAATGACAGGAAGTTTGATTGTTGTGGAAGCCGTACTAAGGGATGTACTATCCAGTGGTTTGTCCTGCATCACCCCACTTGATAAAGTAGTACCTTTGTTATATTGGCTTCCTGATACAGAACAACCTATATGTGGAACTGAGCTGCTAACTACTAGCTCTGAGCTATTATTTAGGATGTCTGATACCGAGTTAGTGGTTGACAGTGACTGTGGAACTCTCTTTTGATTTACTGCTGAAAGGAGTTCAGAGGAAGCCATATGCCCAATGTCATAAGTGGAAATTTTAACACTTCTGCCATCAACAGATTCAGTAACTTTGACAGGACCATTGATATTCAGTGCTGGGCTGCTATTTGCAGCAGTGTTGCTGTTCTGGTCACAAATTTGCCCACATGAATTTGATAGTACACTGGACACCATTATAGGTGCATTTTTTGTGCTAGGTTCTGCTGTTTTGTTGCTTTCCATTGTAGTTCTGTCCAATATTCTAGCTGTTAAACCAGTAACATTGATGCCCTTGACTTCAGTCGGAGTACCAGCAGATGTACTGCCAATCACTTCTCCAAGGTTGGGTTGAACTTTCATGACATCAACTGCTGATGAAGAATTTGTGACAGTAATATTAGACTCTGATGTTATATACCCTTTGGCAACAGTAATCGTAGAGCAAGTAGTGGCAGAGGGACTCATAAACCTGACCCTTGATCCTGGAAAAGCAGAAGTAGTGGTGATGCTTGATACTGGTGTGGAGATGTTTGATGTGGATGCGACTACAAAAACCTTTGGGAAGGTAGGATGAGCTGGATTGGTGCTAGTATCTTGAGGTCTATTTTGAGTAAGTTGAATTACATTTTCAGAAGAAGCCGTCTGGACAGCCCACCCAGATAAAGGGACACTAGCACTGGTTTGGGAGTTGGATGGACCTAGTGAGTTAATACCAATTAATATCTGGGCACCTTTTGCTGCATTGCCAGAAACAGACCCTACAGAAAAAGGCAACTCATTGTTAAATGATACTGAACCACTTAATGTTTCCATCAGAGGGGATTGGTTAGCTGGATTAGAACATTTTACAGGCGACAGGAGTGCTGAGTTAAAAGAGATTCCCTTGTCGTTTAGAGAGGAGACAACCGGCAATAACTTGGCAGTTGACATAGTTTGAGCAGTGGAGTTTGCTACAGCAGATGCCTGGGACACAAGAAAAGCTTGAAACTTAGGCGGGAGAGTGAAAATAGGGCTGGATGGTAAAACACTTGCACCACTGCTTTCTGAAGTCTGTACCTTCACCACTCCTGTGTTTCCTCCTCTGGTTGTGACGAGAATAGACTGTGAGTCTCTGATGCACACTGTCTTCAACTCTTGATTAAGATCACATTTGTTGGGATCAGTAGTGGCTGAAGTAGATGTAGTGGATCGCTTTAGGGTTGAACTTGGTTCAGCATTCTTTTTAAAAACGGGTGATATTCCACAAGACATTGATTTTTGCAAGCTAGGTGAAACAGTAGATGAGGTCATTACAGTGCTAATATTTTTTAATGGAGACACTTGCTGGACCGGAATCTTGTTTTCTGGCACAGTGAACCCTGAAATATTGGACAATAGTGCAACAGGCTTGGTTGTGGCAACAGCAGTAATACTAGATGGCTGCTGTTCTCCTTTTTCCTCAGTCTTTTGAATGAGTAGATTTGTGGGAAGGATAATAACCTGCTGCAATGCTTTCTCCCCTGTTTTCTGAGGAATGGCAGGCTGCACTGAAAACTTGCTGTTTTTACTAACCAAACTCAAGCCTTCTGGGGCCTTATATACAATCTGAATAGGACACTGGGCAGATGATGGTGTGTTAGTTTGCATGGAGACAGGTACTGGTTGTGGTATAGGCTGACAAACCGCTGTGGGATTGGTTGTAGTTAAAGTTGCAGAAACGGTCTTATTTGGACCTTGCAAAGTTTTATCCACCACAGGTGCCTGTGGATGACTTATAAGGGTTACTTTATTTCCAACATGCTTGGCCAGCAATGCCTGAATTGGATTACAGCGCCTCTGAATACCACCCAAAGGTGCAGTTGTTACTGACGTTATTTCAGTGGTTGAAGTACTTGCCCCTGCTATAGTTTGGTCCCTGGATATAACCTTTGTTTGAGGTTCAGGGGTAACAGGATCATCAGCGACCATCTTTCCTTTTTTGCTTAGACTGAAATCCACATCTTGGACACTGCTCTGACGACGCTTCGAGCTTCGAGTCAAAGGTCCAGTTTCACTCAAAGATGAGTTCATTTCTGGTCTGCTGATTAAGTGTGCTAACGAGTCATTTCCAAAATGATTTTCACAGTCTGCAAAAATGAGAGCAATAAACTATTTATTTTAACAAACATACCACATTAACGTTATGAACATAAATTACACAGTGATTGGGTTAAGTCAAAAACAATAGCAGGTAAGAAATGCATAAAATTGACTAGGAAGAAACTAAATACTTTTAAATTGCAAATAAAGGGAGAATAATGTCTGCTTTGCTATAACATAAATGAAAGAAATACATTCTTGAAAAAAAGAGGTTAATATTCATTACCTGTTGTGCCAGAGCCTCCCAAAAGCCTCTCGATTTTGTTCTCATCCTTCAATTCTCTGCTTATCTCTGTGGATGACGAGCCTTCTTTGTATGCATCTCCGTCTACTTTAAGTGCTATCCATTCCTCTCGGACAAAGTTTTCACATTCAGGCTGTTTTTTAAAGTCATCGCTTTCCTTTTTCATTCGGGCCCTAATGAGAGAAATTGCCAGTGTTGGTTTGCATTCTAACGGTTGACTAAATAAACAATAAAAATGACACATTTCAAAATGCATGTGTTACCAAGATAGTAAATCATAGTGATGTATTGTAATGAGGCTTACCTGTTTCTGTGAAATGCCTTTAGTAATTTGGGTTCCCATGGCAACAGCTCATTCAGCAGTCTTATAAGAGTAATGTGAAGCTCCTTTACTGCTTCTCTCTTAATGTACCACCTTTCCTGAAATGTCCCAACCAAAAACTCTTTCAATGGAGGCCAGCAGCGTATTTTATTTCTACAGAGGCAAATTTGATTGGCAAACTATATATGCACGATTCATATGCAAAGTAGATCAATCTGTGTGTGTGGTGGTGTTTTTTTTATTTTGAGAGAGAGAATTCCCCCCCTTACTAACACATCTCTTTTTGGTGCTCTCCAACTCGTCTAGCTCATCTTCTGTTTTACTGATGAGATCCCTCAGTTCATCCAAACCTGTGCAGACCAACTATAAAGCGGTGAAACAAAGAGTTAAGCAATGGGAGATTGGGTTGGGACAAATAGATGACGAGGAATACACAACATTGAAAATGTTTACCAGGTAATGTTTCCAAAAATGAATGCAATTCAAGTAGCCTCGATATTAAGAATAAAATCACACCTGGCTATTTTGCCAAGGTTGATGTTAAAATAAACAGATAAAAAAAATGTTTGAATACTTTGATTTTCATGGAGGACTATCAAATGATTTATTCTGCTTTATTTATACTTTAATTTGTGGGCTCACAGTACAGCTATAGGTCCATTTTACTAAGAAACATTTTGTTGGCATACTTCTCTGGAAACAATACACTAGAAACAAGGCCTAAAATGTACCTAAAGCATGTTTTACCTTAAATGATGGCTCCACTGGGAGCTGTGGTGGGTGATCCTCATTTTTTTCCTGAATTTTCTTGGGAACAAACTTTCTTCCTGTTTATAGAAAATCAAACAACAGAGCATCGATTTCATAAGACATAACTGACAGCACTTAGATATGTGACAATATAATGAGCTGTTTCTAGGCATGAGACTCTACACGGGAGGCCGAATGTGAGACGTATTCCGAGATGATATTGATCCAAATAAAATATAAAAATTTTCTACATTTATTTTGTAAAGAAAACAACTGGAACCATTGCAATATTAGTATATTGTATTGGTGTCATTTTAACCACTATTAAAATGTTATTTTAATCTTTCTAAAGACATTTTGTTATTAATTTTGTATATTTCCTCATCCCACTTTAATTCATTTCCAATTACATCACTGTCAGCACAACATGAAATGTACTTCTGAATTGTTTCAAAGCAGCACACAGCCATTAAATTTGTGTTTTAAGTTAGAAAACAGGATGAATAACTACCTGCCTCTTAGTGTGTAAGCAGAGTATTAAAGAAAATATATATATATATATATATATATATATATATATATATATATATATATATATATATATATATATATATGATACATGAGATGAGAAGCAAATATATAATGTAACATTCAAGACAACGTTCTAGTTTTCTTAAAATGCAAGCATGTAAAATACAACATAAATTAAAACCATTATTCAATATGCAGAATGCGTACAAGACTCTCGTAACATTACGGAAACATCCAACAGCAATACATAGTAATGGAAATCATTTCCATAATGCATTTTGATCGGTGCTTTTGCTAACTAGAGATAATACGCCAAATTCAACATACTAGTTTGTGATGTTTGTGAAAAACGAACCCGTACTGTTCCTTCGTCCTCACCTAACGTCTGTGTCTTTCTTTTATCCTTTCTCTTCAAGTCAGCAGCAGCTTTGCACATGGTCCTTTTGGCCACTCTGGCCCGTCTAAGCCTTTTCAGACCAAGCTTGCCTGTCCTAGCCTTGACTCCAAGCAATTTTTCCTTCTTGTTCTTTCGTCTCTTTTTCTTAGGCTGTATTTTCCCCGTTTCATCTCTTGAGTGGCTTGGTTGTCGAAAAATCTCAGAAGCAGCCCTGTCAGATTCAGCTGTGAAACAAATGCATGAGTGAAGCTCTGGATCTTCACAAGAATCCATATAACATTTGGGGCAAGGATGTCTATTTTGGTGAGATGCTTCGTTCTTTACTGTGGAACCTATTTCTGATGGTAGGGAAGCTTCAAAAGCATTTGAACTCAGAGAATTAGCAGGAAATTTGCCATTGTAGCAATTCATGCTATCTCTAAGGGAAGGTTCATAGTCTGCATCTTTGTCTTCTGTTAATTCAAGAGTTTCTTTTACCTCCAGGGGTTTGTCTCTGATTATTCCAGGACTTGACAACTCCTCCTTACAAGGGAGCTGAAATTTGTCAAGCCCTTTCCAATCTACCTTGCTATCTTCCGAGCCATGATCTCGGACTCTCAAACATAATTCCCAGTTCCCTGCTTTGACTTTGGGACAAGTGCCCAAGTTCTCCTCTGTCCTGTCTACCATTTCAGGCTCTAGTTTCTTCACAGAGAAAGATGGTAAGGGGAATTCCAGTGGTAAACATGGACTCTGGCAGTATATACGCAGATCTGCGCCGCAGAAATGTGGGAAGTGTATATAAGTGTTCTCTTGACTGTCATAGCCCAAGATGGACTCTCGGCACTCATGAATAGGCTGTCCGAGCACAGCATCCTGCACATCCTTCTGAGTCTCATAGACATTGTCGCAAAGGCCCTTAAGCAGCCAAACACGTTGGTTGAATGGCAACAAATGGAATGGTTTCTCTTCCAAGGGACTTGTTTCGCCCAGGGTCCAGAAAAAACGATGACAAAGTCCTAGATGTTCAGCACAAGCCTCTTGGTCCTTGGCTCGACCTATAGACTGGTACCATCCCAAGACTTTTTGCCGCAACTCCATCTCCCAGCGACGGTAAGGCAGCGCTGGGTGCCTGTGAAGTGTTACTCTTCGGTGTGAGGGGCAAAGCAGAGAGGTCATAATCTTTGCCAAGAAAGAGCTACATCGAGGCATTAGCAGGCAGCGTTCTAATTCGAAGAACACAATCTCTGGGAGGTTCAGCGCTGTCTGGGCCAGGCACAAGAAGTGACCGATAGCAGGAAGTTCCCACATAGTGCTGATAGGCCACGGTTCTGCAAGTGAGAGCAATGAGCACTCCCATTCTTCCACTTCTTTGGCTGAAGCCTCTCCAGCCTCCTTTTTCTCCAGGTCTCGCTGCCTAAGTGTCAAAGAGCATAAACAGGATGAAAACTGAAATGTATTAGTTTGAACATTTGGGCTGTTAATGCTTGATTGATTTTCTGTTTCTGTTTTGAGTATTCTACACTAAACAAGATCAAATTTGGCACCACAAAAAAGTCTTGGTGCCTACATGTTAAAGTGTCAAGTTCAAGTATAAAAATGGATACAGCATTAAAGCAAATGAATACGAATACACACACACACACACACACACACACACACACACACACACACAGACACACAGATACACAGAAACAAAAGTTTTAGTAGCTTTTCCTTAGATTCAAGGAGTTCCAGAGTTCTGGCCATCCTTCAGAATAAAGACAAATTAGGACTGAATAGAAGAAACATTACAATGAATAATTCTTCTTACTTTCCCCAGAGGAACTATTAGCTCTCCCAAAACTCTAGTGGAAACAAAATAAATTTGTGTTAAATCTAGTAAGTATTGATTTTTGAAACGCTCTAAAATCCAGGAAACAGTTGTATGACCCCATATAAGATAAGAAAAAAATTGTAAATGTAAAATGTACCATTCCATATTCATCCGTCGCTGTACAGAAAAGCAAATCGATTTTAACACAAGAGAGACAGATGGCTAAGCAACTAATGGGTCAGGTGAATTAAAATACCTTTAAGAACAGTCTGGACATTTGGACACTTAAAAACAAAGAAAGTTGTTTTGTGCTGTCTGTTCCTCTTTATGGCTACAGCTTTTATACTCATTTATTGTCATACATTTCTATGGTATGTGGGCCAATGTATATTATATATTTGGGTATATGTGTTGTTTCCGTAAGATTTTTGATGACTTCAAACATAAATTTTTCTGAGCCAGAGACAAATTTCTAACTGTGTATAGTGATGGAACTGCTAATATTTTATTTTTTGTTATACCAAGATAATGTGTTCCTGATAATCCATTAAATGATAATAACAATTCCCGTAGCTATCAAAATTAAAACACTTTACCGTTTTTCCTCCTTTGCCCTTTGCTGCTCCTCCAACCGAAGTGCCTGTACCATGATGGATTCAGAGCCACACACAGAAATGGCAGCCAAGTTTCGAGGCACAGATCGGCGTCGGGTTGAAGTGCCAACCGGTGCTTTTTCATCTTCAGTGCCAAAACGACCCCTAGAAGTCACGACCAAGGCTGTTTTTTCTCTCAGTGTCCTATTTAAGATTAAGAAATGAATATAAAAACTGGCCTGGCATTTTGCCATTTACAGTTGTATATCGTCGCTGTCAGACGGAATCCTCGTATCTCCAAAACCGTTATTTTTCAGGAAATTAAAAAAACGCCGTACCTTATCTGCAGTGCACAGGGTTTAGTCCGCATTACAGTGGATTGTCTTGCGCTAAATTCCTGTCCTCAGATGAGCACCAGAACTAGCGGGGGTCAAAACTTTTTTTTCTTTGAGCCCAGTGCTTTGAAGACATTTACCTCAGAAGACGTGTTGATTCGTTGCGACTCTTCTTGAAGAGAAATATGCCGCGAAGCTCTCCCGCGGAGTGAGGAAGAGGTGGACAGTTGAAGTGTCCAATGGAGTTATGAGATTTGTGCTCAAGCTATTTTCAAGACTGTAGATTGGTTAATAACTTGTAAAAATAACAGACCCACGTGGGGACTTAACAATAGCATCGCTATGTAAAAAAATATGAAATTGACCAAATTTGGACATACGAGGTTTCCGCCCGACAGCGACGATATGTAGGAACATCAGAAATATAAGAAAAGTTTAGCTTTAATAAAAAAAAGAAATGTAGTTGTAATAGTAGTAGTGATTTATACTACTGTACTGAGTGTATAATCTGAAGGCTGAAATGCTGCACACTCCATTTTCTGACATGTATCTTAAGTAAAGTTATCAAAAAATTACTGTTAAATTATGGTAATACTGTTGAGATTCATATTTTGTGTCTTCTAACCCATTTACACAGCAAGCATCTTAGCCTACATACATCTGTGATGGGTGACATTGGAAATGGTTTTAGATTCATATCACTTTGATTGTGTGTATTACAGTAAATTAAACTGCTTGTTGTGTAAATAGGGCATTTAATTTGACTGCTCTTCTCTGAAACGATTCCCCCGAGATTCCCCAAATGAGAATTTTGATTCAACAGGGCAGTCGTCACAACTTGGACATCTACGTTTCTACAATCTTATAACACTGTAGCCACTGCTTAGGCAATAACTGCAATATAAAAATCCCATATAAACACATGGATAGGTGGAGCCCATCTGTTCTGCAAGTATTTTTTACTCACCATTTTTGCATGTTATCAAAAGACTCATAACAGTAGAGTGATGGGGCAAAGGTTTATCAAATTTATTTATTTACCATGCTTACCTTGAGAGCAGAGTTAATTTTTGTTCCAGGATTATCTCCAGTTTTTGTGCTTGTTTGGAAATCCAGTGATCAACACCATGAAATCTATAGCAGTTTTCTAACATCTGGCGGAAATCTGCCACAAATTCAGTGATGCTTTCGTATTCCCGCTTGCTGAACTTCGTGTCTATCTTTTTTAAACACATATCGTTTCCAACTTGATGTCCAACAGGGACCCAAAACGGGGCGGTCACAGCTTTGTGTTTCTCCAGAAGTAAACTCTGGAATATTCTATGGGCCTGCTCTACTTCTGGTGTGAAACGGTCATTATGATCATTATCGTTGTATTCAGGTACAGAACAGCTGTCCTCTGAGAGTTCCAGCATGTCCAAATCACAGTGCGATATCACACTTTGTGACTCTGCCACTGGTCTGGTGCACAGTTTTTCCGAAATTTGTAAACATTCATTTCCAAGATATTTTGACCCAGCCTGGTCAAACAGCATGCTCCTACAAAGATGGTCCTCAAAATCCAGGTGTTTCTTTCTGTCCTCAAGCGCAGCTATGTCATTTTGACCCTGGATGGTGTAATTCAGCGTGTGTGATGGAGGAGCTGTCTCACTTTTATCACCCGCAACAACATGCACCTTCATCTTCTGTTCAGACTCTGAGGATGAAGAAGATCCTGATTCAAGACATCATCTGGCACCAAACCAAGCCATAACTGTTCCTAAAGAAGGATTGTTTTTAAAAAAAAAAAAATGTATGGTCAGAATGTCAGAAAAATTATATATATATATATATATATACACATATACAAATTAGTAAAAATAAAAATAGTAGTAATAATAGAGTAGCATGGATGTTGTTCAGGGTTTTCTATGATTTTCTGTCCACTGTTAGCAATAGATGTACTTTTCTTGGATCATGTCTCATCACGACTCATGGTTCACCTTGACTTTGGGCTGCTGATACAAACTGACCTAAACTTTACCTGTGTAATGTATTAAAGGTGTGAAGGAGATGAACCGGAAATATACCAGCCCTTTGTCATGTTCTTTTTAGAACTGGGGTTCTCAAACATTTTATAGCCAGAGACCCCTTTAACAGTAAAATAACTTCATCACACTACCTCAGAAACATATTTTATGTATATTTTTAATTATGATCATCTATATTTTGTCATGGGTGTGCATGAGAAGGACCACATTCAGTTCCCAGGCCAGACGGCTGACCCGAGCTGTGTGTGCACTGCAGTTGCACAACACAGTGAAACCCTGTTCATCCACCAAGCCTGGATAAACCGTACAGGGTCGGTTTCTGTGGTGATCCCTAAAATGGATACCAGCCGAAAACTAATAAATAAAATGAGGAGCTATATTAGAAAGATTTTAACTCCTAAACCTTCCAGCTAACAGAATATTTACACTTGTGGTTTGGCTTAAACTTATCAGGACAACACAATACATAATAATATTGTATTGTCATTTCCATCACTGTAACTAAATAAAAATAAATAAATAAATAAACATTCAACTTTAACTAGTACTTCAAATGACAAGGTTTAATGCCAATATATTTGCAAATACATTTACAATACTAAAAAAAATGTACAAATACTAACTCACAAACTATGCTGTGCTAATGGCTGGGAAATGTATTGATAAATAAAAAAAAATAAAAAAAACTGACAGCAGATAAACAGACCCTGTGTTTGACTACAGCAGCTTTAGGTACAAGATGCTAACGTTATACTGCTAACGTTACAGTCAACACTGTTTAGGTTTAAAGCCATTGTTTATGTTACACACTTTTAATCACAGCCATAAATAAAGCAGTGTTACCTCTGAATCTGTGCTTCACTGCTCTGTCCGGACCAGACGTTTTATTATTCTTTCAACCGCTCATTGTTTATTACACACGGCTAAAAACAAGCAGCATTTCCACTGAAAATCTCTAAATATATCATTAAATCAACCATCGTTCCTTCTGCACCACACAATCAGCCGGTTGCTAACATGTTAACTGTAGAATAAAAGCAATGCCTGAAGTCTCTTTAACCCACTGTTTGGCTAACAAGCTAACAGCTTCAGCTTGCAACACTGCATTTGAAAAGTTAACTATAGAATAAAATACTGCTAATAAGGGAAAGCTACAATTCTACTGAATAAATAACCGTTTTAAAAGTGATACCGGATTTTAAAAATGACACGACTGTCATTTATGTCACTAACTAGCTTAGCTTATCGCTAGCATTAGCATTAGCATTAGCATCCACACTAAACTAATAGAAGAACCATAGCGCTTTTCTTAACTTGCCTGAACCCCGCGGGTTGCCAGGTGTTTGTCATATACTACACACGAAAACAAGTACCATGAGAAATTAAACCATTACATGTTTAATTAATTTTAATTGTAATTTTTAAACATTTTCTTGTTATTTTATTTTGAACTTTTTTTAAAAAAAAAAAATTCACTTCTTTTCTTTTTTTCTTTTCTTTTCTTTCTTTTTTAATTTAATAATAAATGTTTTTAATTTAATTTTTTATTTAATTCTTTTCACTTCTTTTTACAGTTTCTTATTCTTTTCTTTTCTTTCTTTTCTTTCTTTTTTATTTGATCTTTTCATTTAAATGTTTTTAATTTTAATTGTATTAAAAACTATTTAAATAAATCAGCCTTATGACTAACAAACAAAGTGCAGTGAAGTGAGAGACCTGACGAGGTTAATTAAGTTCAGTTCAATTAAAACTTTTAACAATAGCCATTGTCACAAATCAGCTTTACAGTAATATAGATGTAGGTAACATAGATGCAAGGGAAAAAATCACTTGAAGAAAAACACTGCTTATGACAAAAAAGGGCCAATTTTATTTATACCAAATAAGGATATTATTTACAAATAAACACCACTGTGTAAATGATTTAAATTACAGTAATCAGCACCATAGCAAAGCTACAATGACAGACCAAATACGTACAAGAAATAATAATAATAATAATAATAATAATAATAATGTGCACAACAACACAGACTGTATGTTTCTCTGTATGTTTCACAGCTTTCTTGCTTGCACGCCATGACGTCACGTCACATCACATCACACGCCGTGACGTCACATGTAAACAAACAACAGGCCTGTTTGGGCCTTGTCTCAAGTTCAAGTTCACGTTTGCTGAATTCATGGTGCTGTATTCATGGTGCTTTGGAACAGCATAATTTTTGAGCAAAAGATAGCATTGCATGTATATTTTAATGTCTTGGCAAATAAGGATAATTTGTAGATGCTAGAATTGTAGATTTTTTGAAATCTTCATCTGCGTAGGACATTGTTACACTATATGGTCAAATATATGTAGATTCCTGACAATCACATATTTTGTCTAGTTCAAGAATACACTGTACACCATGTTCTGTTATTTCATGTAGCACTTAAATTCTGAACAAATAACATGGAGATTCATAGAAATGGTCTAAATTTATGAATTCCTCAGCTAGCCTAAATAATAATAATAATAATAATAATAATAATAATAATAATAATGATAATAATGATAATAATGATAATAATCATAATCGTAATAATAAAATTATGATAATAATAATTATCATAATAACAATAAAATGATGATATGACAATAATAACAACAACAACAATAACAATAACAATAACATAATAACTGCTCATAAAATAATTAGTAGTAGTATTATAAATATAATTATTTAAAAATACATGAAGTAAACATCCATCTGCGCGTGAAACACTGTATGAATCAGAAATCTTCAAAAGCTTTGTCAAAAGGGTGACAGATCTTGACGTCAGAGTTAGGTTGAGTTGCCAAATCCTCTGTTTTACATCCCTCTACTCCTCTTCACATGTTTTCTTTGTTTGTCTTTCAAAATGACCAGAACAAATTAAGACCTTCTCTGTCATTAATGCAGTGTTACAGAGATATTAGCCAAATTATAAGTGCATGTTTTATTTTGAAAGCACTCTCATAATTGCTTAGTATATTGCTGATGTATTGTTGCATTAAGAAGGAGCAAATGCAAATATTAAGCTTTTGGAAATCATTGAACATATTATCTCTTTTACAGTATACAGCACTGTTCCCACACACAATCAAGCTACAGTTGCTAGTATGCATAATCTGATCATTATGTTACTAGCTATTTGGTAAAAGGTCATGGTTGTGGTTGTTCCATTACACCTGGAAAAAATGGTTATGGATATTTATAATGGTGGACATCATTTATTCCCAGTAATTTACATCCTGCATATTGTTCCATGAAAAGCTCTGGGAAAGAATGTTCAGGTGTACTGACCTGGTCCTGGCAAACAAGAAGCCCCTGGTTTTAAGCAATCCATCCCTGTCCAGATTAGCTCTCTAAATCCCTGGGATACTTGCACACTATCATAAACTCTAAGAGGCTTTCTTCTTCTAACATAGAGTGAACTGTAATGTAACGATAAGTGTACCTGGGAATCACTTTTCTGTAACACTATTCTATAACATTTCTGTAAATGATGCAGGAACGTATCCAAGATAGATAGATAGATAGATAGATAGATAGATAGATAGATAGATAGATAGATAGATAGATAGATAGATAGATAGATAGATAGATAGATAGATAGATAGATAGATAGATAGATAGATAGATAGATAGATAGATAGATAGATAGATAGATAGATAGATAGATAGATAGATAGATAGATAGATAGATCAAGATTTCAACAGATGCGTTTACTTGCACTTCCTACAAGATGGCAGTGTGTAGTAGCTTTTACCAGCTCAAACACTAAAATACACACACACCAGGTCTGTTTTCTAGCCTTTTCTTGACTTTTCTACATTTGATTTTAAAAACCATTTGCACTGAAGCTTGAATATGCACAGTTATCTTTCAAAGATCAAAATGATTTGTGTTCAATGAGCTGCACTGCAAAATGAAAGAAGCAAACACTTGGCCTATCAACTAAATTTGTGGTTAGGGGCAAACAATGTAAGTGTAATTTTTATTGTTACAAAGAATACTCAGGCACCATTGTTTACATGCCCATGTCGATAACCTGCCTCTGCCTGCTTGCTTGCTTACTAACAAGAATGCAGTGATCTGATATACTCAATATTCTGACTCAGTGTTAGAAATCCCTTGAGCATTTTTTTCATACAATCAGTCAGGCAAGATACTTGTTTTTTTTTTTTTGCTCCAAAGCCCATATAAGGGTGAAAGAAAAATGGCAAATGGGGCAAATTCAGAGCAACTCACATTAAACAGGTATGATTAACGTAACAGATTTATCACTACCTCTATCATAATTCTGACTATTACTCCAGTGGCTGATTCAGTGTCAGCTCCGACTGTGAAGAGTTCAGCCCTAGCAAGACTCACTTTTTTTCATCTGCTCCTCCTCTCCTATTCACTGCTCTTGGATCTCTGTAAAAACCCAACAGCTGTCTATTTGTCCGCACAGCACATCAAAACCAACCCGAAAAGCTTTTGATGTGGCATAATACATAATAAGCCTGATGATGTGGCATAACACATATTTAGTACACTAATGAAGTTCTTCAGCTCATTATCTTTAATGACCCCTGGCTCAAAGACTTTTTTTTATGAATGCTGAAAATAAGCAAAATTTCAATTAGGCATGCAAATTCTGCAAATATGCAAAGCCCTCTGTGCTGCTGCAGGAAGAACTGGTCTGTTTGTTGTAGTTCCACTTTTTTAAAACCCTCACCCAAGTATATTCCCAGCATGAGACAAGCTCATTTGTGGAGCACCATCGCTGATTGATGTTAGCTCTCAATGCACTGAACCTCTTACTGTGCTTGGCTGGGTAATTCATTGAGGCTTGTTTTTTTGGGAAAAAAAAAAAAAAACATTTGCTGCAGGCGTCAGCATCACATAGTGGTTAATTCCCCAATTCATATTCAGCTGTTCTCAGTGCTTATGCATATCCAGAAAAGAAAGTCTTACATATTAAAAAAAATAAAAATAAAAATAAAAATAATGCAAGACAGAACAAAAAATGCTTTAAAATGTAGCCTTAAGGGAACACTACAGCTCTTTTAAAACCAAATGTTTATACATTACAAAATGGATATAAACCTTAGCATCTACTAAATTCCCACAAACAAGAGTTTTACTGAATAAATAGACTGACCCATTTTACTGAAATTTAACTTTTACTGAAAAAATAGAAGGTTGCATACTATGTAAATGAGTCAGTAAAACCTCTACTATTGTGAGTGGAGGAAATTGCCAGGGCAACTTCGTTTGGTACATGCATCATACTACGTTCTTGTTTCTGCACCAATACAGTGCAGTATGCTGGGTTTAAACACCTGCCCAATTCAAATGTTGCCCAATTAAGCCAGATTGGGACTACTGTTTTTTTGTTTGTTTGTTTGTTTATTTATTTATTTTTTTAACCATTATTTTGTCCTTTGCAGAAAACCATATAAAATGTAGATTTGGCCCATTGTGCATCAACATATCCAAGCCTAAAGTGTCTGTCTACATCCATGAAGCACATTAGATAGTGAGCTGTTGGTCTGTTCATAAACAGATCAGCCTTCATTCTGCCTCCTTCTGCCACTACCCCCTTGGGAATTTGCCAATTCCCAGGCATAGAACTGCTGCAAGACAACGCATCCGCTATCTGATTTCTTGAGCTGATAGCTAGGCAGCTCTTACAGTGAGAGTGGTATATCTAACCACTTGCTTGCTTGCCTACCTCAATTTTGTTTGCAATTTTGTGCCTTTTTGGGTTTTGATTAAGAACACCATTGAGGTGTTGTTGTTCTGCACTTGTATGTATGACACCCTTAGGAGTTACTGAAAATGTTGCGAAACATAGGAACAGAGCCTGTATTCTGATAAAGCTTTAATAAACCATCTCTTGGATGTGGCACAAAACTATTTTTGTGGTACATCTTTCCACTGTTGCAATCTCTAAAATCCAACTTGATTTCAAAACTTGATGACAGACAAGGATGCCTAAAGGTAGACTGCTGAATTAAGATTTGATTGCACCCCCCCCGTGGGCCTGTGGGCCAAAGACCTGTCCAGGTACCAGTGTCAGATGGCATTACGAGGCTCTGGTAATAGAGTTTGAACCAGGCAAACCTTCTGATTTGCAAGAACAAACCCTCTGATGGCTCAAAGTTCTTGGAGTGCTGCCTAAAGACGTTTTGTACCCATTGCTTCTCAAGTATGAGGAAATAATTCATAAAATGTCAGAAGCATCTGTGCCACCATATTATAGATACAACATACATTTGCCAGAGTAAACGTTATAGACCTTACAAACAAACTCAATAATTTTTGGCTGTAGGACATGGATTTCTGCACACAAATCTCAACAGCCTGTGTAATTAGATACAGTAGGTTGGCAGTATTTCTATTAGAGGCATAAATATTAACCTTAGTGATTAAAGTTGCAGGTGCCATTGAAGCCATTGAAGCGTTTTACATGATGTTTTACCGTGTACAGTATGATTATGTAGGTGACAAATACATTTTTCATTTTTTGAAGCCAACATAACTTTTTAAGAGTTTTCATCTTTACTGTGCTTGTAAATACACAAAAGAGCTCTTAAATGAGACTGGTGCATTCTGGAATAGTCTAGTTAGTTGCATGGGGAGATGCAATTGGTAGCAAAATCAAGCTTTTGAATTGCTAAAGCAATCTTAATTCCAGGCTGTAATGTATTCGCTGCTACTGCTGAGCTGCACTCCTGCATTATGTTCTGATCATCAGACTGCTCAGATGGCAGTCTATAAACAGGGTGGATTCATTACTCATATTGAATTAGAAGCAGCCAGTGAGAGTACATAAGGGTCTGTCTCCATATGTGAGAGGGTTGTTTTTAGCTTATCTGAGTAAATTTGGTTGCCAGTTCCTCTACTCTATGTTTCTAGATATGAACTCTTAACCTTCTTCTGGCTCAGCAGCCAAAATCTGTCTGTTTCAGTTGCAGCATGATGCAGCAAACATAAAGCTGCAGTTGGAGCAAGGGTTAGACCCTTGACAGTGAAGAGTGACAGTGAAGATGGTGAGTCCTAAATATTCTGGGCATTGAGCAATTTTGTCATCTCCATTGGTCAACTCCATCCAGGCATTTGCAAATTAAATTATTACCCACCCTGCCCCAGATTCCTGTATGACAAATAATAAGTAAAAGAAAAAAAAAGAAAAAATACATTAGGCTGAAACTCATGAGGAGTCATTGCAATTTTTTTTTTGGAACAAAATCTTTTATTAGAAAAAGAAGTGTTAGAAACATTATGCACCTGTCCAGTGCCAGTGTGGTAGAATGTCTGACATTCAAAATGACATTAGTACTGCAAATGTAATCTTCACACTTGAGTTTAATCCCCAGTACAATGATACATTTATACAATGAACAAATATGCTACAGTTATTTATTTCAAATGAGATCAGCAACACCATCAGAAATATTTATTTATTATCTACAACATCTAGCCCATTAACAAAAGAAACATGGTTTGGAATGTTAATAATAAACTGCTCAATGGTTTTCTTTTCAAGAGGCTTAGAAATGTACCTTATTCATGAATGAATATGCCTCCTGGTCTCTACAATCCGTAAAAGAAAACAAAAAATAAATGAAAAAAAAAACAACAAATTAATATTGTGTGAAGAGGCCTGGTAAAAAGCTTGATGCTGTCTGCACTCTGCAAACCATCAATCATCTCTTAGCAAACTTAATCTGCCTCCATATATAACCGGATACCTGGCACACATGACCAGGAAGAAAAGCACCATGGAAAGAGAACTGGAGCTGAGGGAAAGGGTACGCACCTGGTTTAAGTCCAGTAGGGTCTGGACTGAGATCTTAAGAGAACACTGACTTACAAAGACAAACACAAATAAAATCTTTAAGGTGATTTAAGTTTCTGGACATTCTTAATGAGATAAACTATTGGTATATACAGTAAACCCACTGGTCATTTGAATAAGAACGGCTGTATACCCCTGCTCATTATCCCATCACCAGCAACTGGCAGCAGCACAATGCATGAAACCAGTCAGATACAGTTCATACGTATCAAACAAACATGCCAGCCTGACTTTTTCTTACAAATGGTCTCCATGTCTTCAACTGAGAGGGGCAGTGGTGGCCCAAGTGGTTAAGTGTCTGGGGTGTTGCTTGGAAGGTCAGGGATCAGCCCCAGGACTGCCAAGATGTCTTCTCTGCTTCAGGGGTGCTCTGACCCCAACTTGTTCAACTGGGATATGCTATATAATGTGATAATAAAGGCTTCATCTGGTCAGTTGTGGTGAGACTCCTGACCACTGTAGCCTCAGATTTCTGTAAGGAGTAGAACCCTAGTTTGGCCTTCAGCTGTTGTAGCTTATTAGGGCACATTATGCTAAGATGTTTTTCTGCGCACTACAGTTGTAAAGAGTTGTTTGAGATACAAAAGACTTCCTGTCGACTCAAATCCAGCCAGTCATTCTCAGCTGAACTTTCTCTCCTCAACTGTATCAAGTTTCTGCCTGCAGAACTGATACTTACTGACTGTAAAGAGACTGTTTTATATGACAAGGACATCAAATTTGATGAAATATTCAAACCCGCCCATCGGACACCAAGACACTGAGATCATTGATTTGAACACTGACAGAAGATTTTGACCTACATGATTCGATGCATTGTTCTGCTGTAACATGATTGGCTGATTTTTATAACTGCATGAATGTGCTGGCAGACATCTGTACCTATGAAAGTGGCATTTGAGTGTATATATGCTGGATAAAATTCTATATAATGTCTGGATGGGGTATCCATAAGGCTCACAAGTGGAATATATGCCATACCATGTACAAAGAAAACATACAATGAAGTATGAATGGCATAATATGGTCTACTAAAGTATTGTGACTCAAATTAAACATCTGCAGCAATAATTCCTAGGATGCGTTGTCAATAATGTTTATTCTTCATGTCTATTTTGATATTCACTATGATGTGAGTCAAAATTCTAAAGATACACTGTTCAAGCAATACACACATTAAAGTCACCATCTGCCAGCAAGTCTAGAAAATAAATATGTACTTATTCCCAGTGGAAACAAAAGGGAAAGAACAAACGAATCGTTTTTCATTATTTTTAGTATGAAGGTAAACAAACGTCATATCATTAGAGTGTTTTCCAACCAGATGTGTCTTTGACAGGACATTACATTGCAAACTTTATATGGTGTAAAAAAATATCTCCTGGATACACTTCATATATAAGATTAATTGCAGTCAAACCCAGCCATCTAAATAAGAAACAGCAGCTGAATATTGTTAAATCAAAATGGTTGAAAATATAGTCCCACTTTTTTACTGAAATCAGCAAATCAGCTGCAGTGTGCGTGTTTAATAATTTAGGCCAAGTATAGTGGAATCCAAAAGTATGATACCACATTGAAAATCTAGGAAGGTTTTTAATATTTAAAACTGTTAATAACCAGAAAATTGATGGTTTTGCATGTTGTACAAAAGAACAGATGATGGTCAGATGAAGCATGATGTTGGACTGATTGGAAGGTTGTGAATTCAAATCCCAGGACAACCAAAGATGCCCCTAGTGGCCATTAACCCTCAAGTCGATCTGAATAAGAGGATCTGCAAAGGGTCATAAATGTAAAATGTAAATGTATTCAGATGACACTGATGTCTAATATGAATCATTACGTTTTTTTTTTTTAAACATGGAATCCATGTCAACCTAAGTGGGAGATTATCAAAATGTTCTAAAATTCTACATTTCCCTCAAGTTATTTTTGATAATATAATTCGTAAGGAAAATGCATTTGATTGTAAAAGAATACAAAATAAATGTATTTTCATTAGTGGTATCAGACTTTTGAATGCCACTGAAACAATACAGAAATCTTTACAGAATCCGGACCCTATACCATCTGTTCGCTTTTGAGGTCTCCAGAAATGCACACCACCATTTACACAACCAAATGTTCCTGACAGTATGATAGTGGTTGAATACAATTTCCCACTTCTCTCAGCATGTCACTGTGACATATCCAAGCCTTACTGACACCAACCAGAAGTCGCAGATGGCTTCAGAATGGCTCAAATTGCCCCTAAAATCATGCCAATTCATTAATGTCTCCCGGCTGGCTCACAGAATGCTGAGGATAGGAATGGACTATAATTGTTTAGCTGATGTAACTGAAATTCCTCATATGGCCAGGAGTAACAGAGCAGCCAACAGCAATGATAAAATACACTTTATTATTGTTAGCTAATGCACACTTTAGGTAATAGCAATCATTTTAGCTATTCTCAGAAATCACTTGCACTATACCTCCTTTCCACTAGCTAATTATTAGCTACTGACAGTCATTGAGAATCAGCAATTTCCCATGTGTATCCCATCGTCTATTACATTTGGACACTTCCTATCAAATAAATCAATGAATCTCTACCATGTTAAGATGGCTTTACACCGTACAATTTCCAGCCTGATGTTGCTCTGGAGACAAAAAACGTGAACAAAATATTTGGTCATGATTTGAGATCATCATTGGCAGATTTATTATGTATGTCCTGATGTTCTGGCAGTATCACAAATGATATTTTATAATCAATAGCTCAGAGTGTGACTTGCTACAGACCTTGTGTAATATCCACCAATATATTTATGGCATAGGATTATGTGACCGTTACAGGAGAGCTACAAATATTGTAGCGCCACTGGAGAACCATCAAGCAAACATGCTAATGGACAGAAAAGTGTGTAATATATCAAACTCAATGTGAAGAATGTTTTCTATAGAGGCCTGGAATGATTTCACAGAAGCAGAACATTTTCTTTAACCGTTAAAAGATCGTCATCTTACAATCTGACATGAAGTCTTTTATAGAATTCGTCTAAGATGTCATTGGGGTCGTCTCATACAGTGGGACAAGAAATTTTAACAGACCACTGAAATTGTACTATGTAAAACCAGCTTTTCAGGACGTAAGTTAAATTTTAGGGCCTAATTTTAGCTTCCTCAAAACCATCTCACAAAAGAGGTGAAGGCCAACTGAGGGAAAGAATAAGGCTTGTAAATGCTTTTGTTCACAGGCAGTTTGCAGGACTCTAAAAACGACACACTCTGCCCGTAAAGTCCCTGACGTTGTTTGTGAATATGTTTTGGGACCAAAGAGTCAGACATCAATGTCTAGAACTTAATAAAGTAATTAACTGCCCTTTCTCCCCAAATGAAAAACTTTGCTGACTCACAGACTTACGATCCAATGGCTGACGTAAGACATCGCATGATATATGACAGGCTTGAATATTGTCCACAAAAATAGATTTTAGTTCATTCAGCATTTGTGCCCCACTGCAGCATTGCAGCAATGCTGTATAATTGCTGACACCTCACTAGTGCAGTCCCATTTCCCATACTGCAGTGAGCTGACCTGTGGAAATGGAATTCTTCTAATGGTTTCTGCTAAGAAATGTCTAAGCTAGAAGCTCAAAAACGCCTAGGATATCCAGCCAGATATCCTGTTAGAGGCCCAAAAACTGAATTAATCTACAGTGAAACAAAGATTTCAGACTACAATATGGGAAACATATTCAAAAAGATTGGCTAGAAGAATTTTCTGGCATCTTCTCTAGTGATTATTGATAACGTATAAGTCAGCAGAGTATACGGTCTTCACACAAGATACTTAACAAGGACTCCTACTCACATCTGGACAGAGGTTTAATGGACATACTCATAAATGGCTAAAACCTGAGTTATTCAAAGGACGTCATTAAAAAGACCACAACAATAAACAACATTATATAAATTATGGAGCACTGACATTTGGATTATTTGCATGACTATGGCTACATAACATATTAACAAGATGTATGCATATCCATATATTACCAGTATGATTTCTTCTCATGTCTCAATTGTATTTTTGAAAAACAAAAGTTTCAAAAACTGCCTGACTTTAGACATAAGACTTTTTTTTAAAGAAGTACGATACTCTTCAACAGAGAGAGCCTTGGTGAAATAGATATGTGACATAGAAAACACTGAACAGTCAGCCTCCATTCTTTTACACTGCCACCAAGGAGAGATTTCACTTTGTTTACTGACATGAAATGCTGTCCTTGGCACATGTCCCCCCTTGTCTCGGTCTTCAGCCCTGAACCCATCTGCCACACTCTTGTTTCATGGTCTCGAGTGAGGAGTCGGAATACATAATAACTCTCCGATACCAGTGGCACGATGTCCAGTTCCTGTTCTCTTTAATGAGAGCTAGTGGGATGTGGTGTTTCACAGGAAGGGGGTGAGGGGGAGTTCTGTCTGCTAGGACCCACGCTCTCAGGATCTCTGGGTCACAACAGATCCTCATAGTCCATGAGCTTTGAGTGCTGTCGCGTCTTCCATAATCGGTAGAGGCGAAAATCAAAATACGTTTCGATCATTTCTTTTCCTGTGACAGAGTGTAAGACAAAGCACTGATATATATAGTGTTATGCTATGATTAAAATATATGACAACACCCTTATAAGGTCTGCAGAAAAAGAATATGAGAAAAACAGAATGAAAAGAAATGGCATAAACATTGTCTATGAAACAGTATTGTAGCCTTAATGTATTCTTCTATGAGCAGAAGCAGTTATTGTACTAGACTATTATCATTAATCATTAAGATACTGTATATACAAACTATTAGCCAGAAACCTGACCCTATATTATAAATGCATCACACAGTGCGACACGTGGTATTTATTTATTGTGTGCACTTTATATCTGAATTTCTTATCCACATCATCACTGTTTATTATGGTAACAGTAGTATTTTGTCAAATCGCTCAACCCTAACACAGATACATAATATAAGCAAATTGCAATTTCTGAGTATTTTAAAAGGTGCACAAGTGGTAATTGTGTGTGTTTGTGTGTGTGTGTGTGTGTGTGTGTGTGTGTGTGTGTGTGTGTGTGTGTTCCTCACCCTGTGCAGATAGCTCCAGTGGTGACTCAAAGGTGACTGAATAAGGCCTCATCAGGTTCTTCAGCTTTTGGAACAGCTGTTGGCAAATGATAAGCAGAGACACCAATTAATCCTGCCTCTCTCTCAACCAGTCCTCCTCACCCCTCTCCCTCTCTCTTTCGAAGCTGTATACAAAATGGCTAATTCTTCCAGAATAACAACATGCTCTTCACAGCCACAAGCATCTTGTTCAGTGGTTTAAAATGGCTGTCTGGAAAGGCAAGCTGAGGGAACCTTCAAATGCACCAATTACCATACTTTTTATTCAGGCATGGATATGCGTGGCTTAAAGCCTAGACCAAATCCGGGAATGTCTGTCCAGCTTAGGATTTTCTGAAGTGTTTAGCACAATCTTTCTGCAAAACCTGTCACTTAAATGACATATACATGAACATGGAGGAAGACTTACTGTGTTAGAATGACCATATGACAAAAAAAAAATTAAAAGAAAAAAAACTTGGTGAATTTCAACTGAATGTTGATTTACATCCCTTGTTTTTACTAAGGACAACATTACTAAGAATCCACTACTTCTCTGTTGGATTTCTCATTAATATGAAATTGATTGCTGTGTCTATTCTTTAGCTTTTTCTTTTAAACTCATTTGTAATTTTAAATTCCATTGTCTTTGTCTTACACACCACCATTAACGTCTTACATGGATAAAGAACCAACATTTCTCCGCAAAGAACCTGATATAAGCCAGAAATCAGTAGTGCAGTACTATTTCCCATGCTGCAGTTCTAATGAAAAAGGTCAACACTTCCTTATACAGAAAAGACCACATTCACATGTTTATCAGTCCCACTTGGTTCACAGGAACAGCCAGACCTCTTGTATGTGTACGTAGTGACATACAGAAAAGTTAATTGGTGCCTTGGCCATTGACACCACAGCCATTTCCAAAAAAAGCTTTATAAGCCCTTCTGATACTGAAAGAAGGCTAAAATGCCCCAGGATTAAAACCACACCATCTAATGGATAACCTCATACAATAAATATTTAATCTTCCATACCATCGATGTACTGGAAGTCTCGGTTCATTTTAGAAAAGTGGACAAGGCATAATCTGGGTTTGCTTTCATGAAGACAGAATGACACTTTAGCCTCGGGATTACGCAACCAACAAGGGACGGACTGTCTGACGGGCACAGACAGGCAGGTGGCAGAGACAAAATGAGACTAAGTGACAGACAGATGGAGAGAAAAAATAGAGAAGTAGAGTGACATGGAAGAGAGATGAACATGGCCATTTATTGGTACACCAGATCCCTGGGGCTCTGAGTCACGACATGAGGTGAGATAATGCACTATAGCAGGAAGGCAGCCAGTGTATGATGATGTGTCATTGTGTTCATCTTTATTAAGTCTGAAGATATAATCAGCAAATTCAGAACAAGCACTGTTTATCACCGTAAGCGTTCTGTAAGCTTTAAGATGGACAATTTGTCACTGTGTTACTCTGTGTACACTGTGTTTATTTTGTGAATTCCTGCAACCTTGGGGAGGCAGTCTGACAGAAATATTCACTCACTATAGAAGTGCACTTAATCTGTGTTTTTAAATGTGTTTTAAAATGTGTTTGTTCAAATAAACCTTCTACCTTTTTCAGAAATGCTAACAATTATGTGTTTTGAATTGGAATCTCTGCATTGTAACATCAGAGTATGCTGGAATGAGTTAGCATTAGAATAATGCTGTTTTTCCCCCCCCAAATAAGCCAAATGGAATTCCTGGAAGTCCTGCCCACTTCCCACATCTCACATTAGTAATTATTTGACTGGTGCGCTCAGCTTGACTCAGCGTTCCCGCTTGAAAGACTAGATGCTGCACTCTCACATACTGGCAAGGTAAACAGGAGTGTAAAATGTTTTGTTCATCAATGTGAAATAAAATCTGACAGCATGTCCAACGTAGCTAACATCTGGTTAAAATATAGACAGCAAGATTTATTATGTATACACCGAAAATGGTCAAAAATTGCAGATAGAAAATTCAGATTTTTTTAAAGAATTAATAGAATAACAACAAATTGTCAATCTGAATATTTTCTAAACAATCTTTCCAAATAACGATAATCAGAACTTTATTAAAAATGTTTCCTTTGCTCTCCTGAGCCTGGTGGTAAAGACACCATCAAATAGTCTGAGCAGCTAATCTACATGGAAAATATCAGCCACGTTTTGCAGTTTTTACAAAGCACAACAGACAACTGATTTATTAAAGGACATTGCATGATTCCCCTCAAAGATGGCAGTTTATTCATTCATTCATCTTCTACCGCTTATCCGAACTACCTCGGGTCACAGGGAGCCTGTGCCTATCTCAGGCGTCATCGGGCATCAAGGCAGGATACACCCTGGACGGAGTGCCAACCCATCACAGGGCACACACACTCTCATTCAATCACGCAATCACACACTACGGACAATTTTCCAGAGATGCCAATCAACCTATCATGCATGTCTTTGGAAAGGGGGAGGAAACCGGAGTACCCGGAGGAAACCCCCGAGGCACGGGGAGAACATGCAAACTCCACACACACAAGGTGGAGGCGAGAATCAAACCCCCAACCCTGGAGGTGTGAGGCGAACGTGCTAACCACTAAGCCACCGTGTAGATAGCAGTTTAGTTATAGCTAATTATTACCTGTTGAAAAGTGGCATGACAGTTATGAAGTCATGACAAATTCTGTGCACAAACACCTTCAATTAGCTAAGCAGGGCCAGTATGCTCTCTGGGATAGCTGTGACATCACTGGGCTTCAATCCCAGGAGCAAAAACCTAACCATATACTTGACTATCATCCCATGATATTGATTGGCTAACTAGCTAAACTGAGAGAGATGTTTTTTCCCAACATTCTCCCATTGTACTAGCAGCAAATTTAGTTGTCATTATTATAGTTTTATAGATATACAACACCAATATTTTTTTACTGAAAATAAAGCTAAATAATTTATGATCTTCCTTGGGGTCTGAAAGCAAGCATCAGTCCTACCTTTTCTCCATTAGGATTCCCCAGTACATAGCAGCCCATGACATGGATCAGGTTAGGCTCTGGGTTTACTTTACTCATAAACCTGCTTAGCCTTTTCCAAAACCTATAAACACACAGAGTGAGGAAAAAATATCCTTGAGAATTTGCACTGCATAATGGAGCGGACAAGCATTGATTTTACTCACTGGCTCATGTCCTCCTCTTTCTCCACCTTGGCAAACGTGGCCACTTTATTCTTCAGTAGGTACAGATGCCCTGGCCCACCCTGAATATAATTGATGAGAGAATTCAGCCTCATAGGCACACATATACAAAAGACGCAAATGCGCACACACATACCAAATAATAGTACTTTCTTTGTAAATTAAGGTGACTGAAGGTAGTACCATGTGACACATTGCCTAGTCACTACTGCTGTATTTGTTGTAAATTCACCTGACAGAAGATTAGCAGGCTCCAGATCTTGCATCCTCTCCTATAGGAAGTCAGTCTTTTCTCAATCTCCTCTAGAGGACATCAACAACATGGATTAGCACAGATTTATTTATTTATCTATCTATTTATTTATTTATTTATTTATTTATTTATTTTCATTTTGATCATTTAGTTTGACATTAATTTTGTTTTCTACTAGCACACACACCATGACAGATTCTCAGAACAGCAAGTTCTAATTTATCATAATCATTCTGAATCATCTTTATTACACTGCAGTCCAAGTTCTTCATCTCAGGCATCATGCAAGCCAGTGCTGATGAATATAATGCCATTCCAATTTAAATATATATAGCACAAAAAAAAGCCTCACAAAAAACAGCACAAGAAATGACAAATACGAGCAAACAAATTGGACACAGACACAGACATCAACCACACATAACTACCTACCCAAAATATCATCGAATGTAGCATGCTCATGATCCTAGATGTAAAGATATTAATGTTGAGTGATTAATGAATGCAGAACAACAAAGAATGATTTCTATAAATACCACACTATGTGTGGTGCTACTTGATTTGAGAGGTTCAAAGGTGTTTCAATAGGTCATGCTATACAGGATACCAGAGGTGAGAACAAGTCTTTGTTTCATAAAAAAAAAAAAAAAAAAAAAATTTACGTTTCAAATCTTGACATTTAAGTACTGAGTCAAGACAGACAAGTCCCAGGTTCAGACAAGAACCTTTATGTAAAGACAAGAAAAAGTCAAGCCAAGTCAAGATCATAGAAATGATGCAGGTTTAATATCATGTCCTAAGTATAGATAAACTATTCCCAGGTAAAGTCCTACTGTATGTCAAGGTGACGGTAAAGACAGACAATGTCCAAATCAAGTCCCAAGAAAGGTACATACAGGTCTCTAGTTATGTCCCAAACAAGACAGAAAATCTCTGTCTTAATTTAAGGCTTTAATTTGGCCCTTTTTCTAAGTCAAGAAAGACATGTCATGTTTTTAAGTGAAGATTAACATATCCCGGGTCACCACAAGTGAAGACATACAATTTCAGTAAAGATTAGTAGTAAAGTTATAGGAGCCCCAATTCAAGTCCCAAGTCAAGATCCTAAACTTTGAGCTGTTATTAATTTACCAAATGTCATACAATTCCAATACATAATTCCAGCAAAGTGGCCTAAATGAATAATTATTGTTGTTTCAGTATCTACATGTGGATAACTATAATAGACACAGCAGTACGAAGCAATGTTGTGAAACTAAACAATTAAATAAGATGCTTAATTTGTTACTGGACATAATAAAAAAAGGTAACCAAAGTAAAAACCAGAGATCATTAATAGATACTGTATAGAACACAATGAATAAAACAATCTAACAAAATTTCTTTCTTTTTTTTCTATTAAAAACTGGTTAGAATTGTCTTATAAGCTTAGGAGTCATTTTAGACTAGGTCATGTGACTCAAGTCCACACCCGTGGATGGTAACTGGTTACAACTGTGCACAATTATAATGTCATTCCTGATTTGTGATAGTGTATAGCTTTACGTAGTGTAAACTTACATAAAGTATGGGGATAACGGAAGGGTCATCTCTGCGAATAATGTTGGGGACATACTCCGCCTTGGGAACTTTCGATGATATCAACTAGAGAGAAAAAAAAGAACATATTGTTTTGGTTTGTGTGGTGGTGTTTTGTCTTCTCGCACTTGACTGCTTTACGCTTTATTGTGTTATTATTGACTACATGCAGGTGTGTCACAGAGCATGTTTGGGTGTATGGGTCAGGTCTATGGGTCACATAAATAAAACAACCTTACATAAGTAATCGAAGTAGAGAAAGATGTGAAGGTGGACTTTTATTTATTTATTTATTTATTTATTACTAATATATATATTTTTACATCAAAACTCATTTTCGTACATTCTACTAGCTTCAATAAATATTTACTCAGAAGGAAATTTCCTGTCTCTAAGGCACTTAGGCATCACTTTTGACTATAAATTCAGAAAGCTCTGCCTCTTGCACTGGCATTCACCCTGTGCTTGTTTTTGTGGGGCATGACTTTAGAGGGATGAGTAGAACATAATTCAAAAACAAACAGCTTCAATGACCTTCTACCAAAACTGTATTAATACACGATACACAATACTAATCTGGATAGGTGTGAGGGCTCAGTTTCTTTTCGAATCTTTTTGCTCTTGTTTATGTTTAGGCCTGAAGTAAAATCAAACAGATGACAAAATCACGTTAGCTAGTATTTTATTGCTTTGCTAGCTCTAATTGGTCAAGCTGTTCAAGACAATGAGGTTGGGCGACATATTTTCACCTTCTTGCAACCATCCTAGACAGGCTGTAAACATGTCTTCAGACTAAAGTGCGTATTAAATCTTTTTTTATTGGAGATGGCAGCCTCTTCAGAAGCCTTTATTTATAACCTAATGAAACCTGAAACCAATGGATAAAATGTCATATCGACAAAAAGTGAGAACTATGCCAGGCTAGCTATCTTTTTGAGTTTTAATACACAGTGCATAATAAGTAATTAATAAACATTTAGGAATGCTTTTCTGTGTGTGGTGGTTGTTTTGTATTGTAGCACAGTAGATCCAAAGTTTTCTTGGGCAAGAATACATATATAATAGATATGGTATAATAAAATAAAAAATAATCCTGTTTTGTATGTCATATGCATGGTCTTGTATGCTGCACCGTGGTACTTGAGACAAGATGACAAAAAAAATGAAACGAGTTATTTCATATCTAATTCAGTGAGTCATATATCACTCAGTACTAATGCAATCACAACATATGCCCTCAGCTAAGCTTCAAGATTGATTCTGAGAAAAGTTGGCTGAGCTCACCATGACTTTAGGAGGGATGAAGTCATCACTTTCACAAGCAAGTCTTTCCATCTCTTTCTCCTCTTCCCAGCCCGTGTCATTACAGCCTCCCTCATCTGGTGCAGCAGACGGCACCTGCAGATCTCCGCCTACAGCACAACATGACATGGCACACCACAAAATGCACCAGACTCAGGTCAGTTCCAGACAGAGAGACAGTAGCAGCAGAGTAAGTTCGGCATAGACTACATGACAAAGGGATGACAAACAGAAGCACAAAAAAGTGATCAACAAGGACATAGAATCCGGATAGCTCTTTTGAAAGCACAAAAATACCTGGCAGCATACAGTAAGAAGGGGAAAGAAAGAGAAACAAACACTCAGATAATAAGACTAAATTGACAATCAGACAGTTCCCTCTTTCCACAGATACAAACTACCTGTATAGCGTAGGCGGCACAAAGCGACAAAAAAACTATAACAAACTACACATATAGGATGTCACATGCTGACATGGAAACCTGCAGACCACACACACGCACACACACACACACAATCTGAAGCCCTAAACACTCCAGCTGAGACAGATACTCACAGAGAGAGAGAGATAGAGTGAGGAACACAGAATTGGAGACAGAACCCCACTCAGAAGAAGACAAACAGACAAGGTCAGAGTCAGCAGCAGAAGAAGCACAACACTCTGTGTGCGTGTGTGTGTGTGTGCATGTGTGTGTGTGTGTTTGTGTGGGTGTAATATAAGTGACTTAAGTGGGTATGCCTTCACAAACATATAGCTTAAGCTCTCAAATGAAACACTTGTCTAAGCTTTCACAATCATTTGTAGATCATGAGTAGAGCTGTGCATGGGACTGTGCATGGGACCTTCCCCACCCGCCCTAAATCTTTCCTTTCATACTCACCTAAATTATTTCTAAGGTACGCATTACAATTTCTATATAATATCTCATGGGTTCATAATGTTTACACATAATTAACAGCCAATGCACAGTTTAAAGGAATAAAATACACAACAACAGGATGTGCTGGATCAAGTGCTGTTTTATAAACTGCTGAATATTTAGGGTGAAATCGATTTTTATATCATATTACATTTGACAGAATAAAAATTTCAATCTGCTTTTTAAGTCATTGCATGCATTTTCTATCCCCCTACTGTTCAGGCTTAAAGGTAAGCTCTTGTGTTTTAAGGTGGCAGCCTAGACGCTGTCGACAAACCCAGTCTTTTCTGTTCCTACTCTAGAAAAAAAGGCCGGGCAAATCTCACAGCGATTTGCATAAGGTGAATTGGGTGAGGAGAAAATAGACTTAAGTATCTGTCTAACCCCTGTGTGAATCCACAGTACTTTCCATGCATAAATACTAATAGAACCTTTGCACTTACTGTAGGTCACCAAATCTGAATATGGCCTTCAGTCTATATCACAACAGAGATGCAAACCAACAGAAAACGAGCAGCCAAAGAATTGTTGTTTTTAAATGGAACTGATAATTATTTATTTGTCCATGCATAATCTTTCCATCTGATCGTTGCACCTATCTAAAAAAAATCTGTGCTTGCATTTTTGTTGTAGTGTTGAGCAGATTCCAAGTCCCCATGCACACACATGCACAGATCTACTCAGTTTGAATCCTAGTGATGCAACAGGAGTCCAAGAGGGTATAATTGGCTCTGTATTTTAGATATAAAATGTGTTTTCTCTTTCAGAGCTAGCCAATTACAGAATTCTAGTTCATGTACACAGGATAGGCGAGGGTATAAAGACAGAGAGGAATGTGTACTTCCCACCCCCAAGCTAAATCAGGCTATCTTGGACTCTTGGCAATGGTATTGTTGTTATTTGAATGTGGATAACTAGCCAGTGAGTGGGAATTATCTAGGACTATCTGTAAGAAATCTGCACTGAAAGACATACTGGTCTACACTGTGTAGATTACGCAGTGAACAGGGTGTCCTAAAAGTCTCCATACATTGGGGAAATAAACACTTTCTTACTTACTTAGCTTATATTATATTATGTTTTTCCAGATAGTGTTTAAGCCTTAAAAGAAAAGTTTGCTGAACTCATTCTGGATCAGGATGCTGTCAGAGAAACAGGAATCATGGTAAACAAATACAGCATGACACTGTCGCAAGACTGGGAGCCAAAGTTGAGAAAGACGACACTTGTTTAAAGACAATTATATAGAGAATGTTTTGTATATAAAGTTGTTAAAAAGTATTCAATTCCCCTTGTATAAAGATTTATGAGACCTCTAGTAAACCTATATGACTTTTAATGTAATTTCCTTACAATTAGTCCTAGTGTGTCTATTTGTGTGCATTTCATACATTCCCCTAAATGCACATGATGACTGGGTGTGTGTCTAAGAGTGTAGGCATCTTAATTTATCTGTCTGTACGAGTGTGTAATCAGGGCAGTGTGCAGGGATGGGTTAATGGGTTGACTCACTGTCTTTTGAGTCGGGTAGCGAGTCTTGCTTGACCGGGGTCGGGTCGCTCCAGGAGCGGTTGAAGCTCTTCGCCCTGCGCTCTGCAAAGGCTAGTGGAGGTGGAGAGATGATCACACACACACTATCTCTCTCTCTCTCTCTCTCTCTCTCTCTCAATCACACTGTGTCTGCTTAATATGTGTCACACATGACGTAGAGCTGTCCGGATCACTAACCACATGCTTCACGGCTCACACACATATTTCTCACCTTCTGTTTCTCACCATCACTGCCTAGATTAACGCTGTTATTTTGTGGCTGTTTCTTCCTATCTCGCTTAAACAAACCCCGACACACAGAGTAAGACCAAGTGCTAGTTCCAGATCCTTATCTTAATGATCACCAAGAAGAATAGGACCACCGTTAATGCTCATATCTACTCATGCACATGGGAACACATTCTCAGTCGCAATCCATATGTACATATCACTGATGCATCACGATAGCATGCCTGGACATACCAAAACACGAATCACAAATCACAGACACAAACGTACAAGACACAAATGAAGTCAATCATGCGCTCCATAAGACACTCATACACATGCACACACGGTGACTCACTCTGTGCCTTCATTCTTCTGCTGCCCACCATTCGAAGGTGCTTCCGGAAATTTCTGCACACACGTTCATTAGAAGGAAAGAGAAGAAGGGAAAACGAGACAGAATCCGATTATTGGAGCAAAACAGTGAACAGATGAACAGAGATGAGAATTTGAGAAGATAAAGTCTGAACATGTAAAGAGCATGTATTATGCTCTCATTAGCCATTTCGGTCATTTTTCCCACAGACACACACCATGAAACATTTTTCCTGTTCAGTTGAATCTCAGAGATGGAACTACATGTTAAGAGGGAAAAATATGTGATTATGTTACTGAAATATTCATAATGCATTTAAATGTCTTTTGACATTTACCTTTATGGCATTTGGTTGACGCTTTTATTTCCAGAACGACTTACCAAGTGCTTCTGAAGTCTCTATGGATGAATATAATTAATACTGATTCACCAGGTCACACTCAGTCTAAAGCTCTGGAACTGAATACTGAGCTTACTGATTTCAGTATCAGGTATGAAGTGCAAACCCAATTCAGTGATGTTGGACAATCATGATGTCTAAGTGTTGTGATGTATATTAGTGTATATTAGAAACCCTGCACTTGGATTGTAAATTCTGGAATACTCCTTTAATAGAGACTTTTGCTCATATGTCTTATGTCTTTCACTCAGTCATTTAACGTTCCATCGTTGGGTCAATATACTGACTCGCACCTACCTAAATTTCCCTTCACTATGAGCACATTTACACACACACACACACACACACTGGTGACGCATGAGTTTCATGCTTCTCCTCACTCCTCACAGTTATTCCGTCCCACTGTCCACCTACACATTTATCAGACTACTCCCATTACTATTATAACCATCCACAAACAGCCACCCAAGTGCAGGAGAGGGTCAAGGAAATAACGCTGCAGCTCGGCACAGTCAGGGACGTATAATTACAATGTAGTGACTTGAGAATAATTGGTAGGGCAATGATAGAGTGATGGGATGAAAGGAAGACGTGTCACGAGTGGAGAGAATGAGAACACAGCGATCTCACCGTCTCTTTTGTCCCCTTTGCCCCTTTCACCCCATGTGCGTAAAAGGCGTGATTGAATGTTATATCACCTAGGTTAATAAGAAAGAGCGAAAGAAAGACCAAAAGGGAGAAAGAAAACAGGAAAGCAAAGAATAACGACTCCTGTACCTCCTTTGTCATTTTTATTCTTTACATTCTTTCTCTCCTTTCCCAATCTCCTTTCTTTCTTTTTATTCTTCCATTTCTTTGTCTTTGGATGGTATTAGATGGAGTCTCAGCTTGCTACTTGATTCCTTTCCTCAATTCATAAGCTTGTCCATGTCATATCATCCTTCTCCCTAAGCAGCTGGGTATCAGGGGATACATACAATTCATACACCTACCTCTTGTAAACGGACACACACACACACACACACACACACACACACACACACACACACACACACACACACACACACACACACACACACCTTCCACATTGACTCTGATTATACAACAATTTTTCACCTGTCATCCCTGTTCCCAATCTCTCCTTCCTTTCCCTCCCCTCCCCTCCCCTTCTCTTCTCTTCTCTTCTCTTCTCTTCTCTTCTCTTCTCTTCTTCTTCTCTTCTCCTCAATCTCCTGAATGAATGATTGCAAAATCACCACTGGCTGTCTCCAGAGCGGTCTGGAATTCATTCAGGCCTGTTTCAATTACATTTCTTTCCTCTCCAGGAATTGCCTCTGATAATATTTATTCATATAGCGCACAGCTCTGAAAAAGACACCCAGCATATGCAAATATTTATGGCTACGCTTGATCACTCACTCTCTAAGAACTGGTTTACTATTAACCACCACAACAATCATTTCTGGATCGAATCAACGTCACTGATGTCGGTGTGAGTGAAAAAATATAATGTGCTAATGAAAAACATTAGCACATTGATTAGGTTGTGTACAATAGTCAGAGGTTTATGCTGATTGTTTTCATATTTTATATAATACTTCTATATCGTATATATTAATGATGTGTGAGTCATTAGTGATGATTCAATGATACAGTTTTCAGAACTGGAAAAAAAGCAGTTCAGGACATGGGCTGAGGACGACTCACTGAGACGTGACATTCTAATGAATGAACTTTTTAATTATAATTCTGTGTAATTAGTACCAATTATCATGACGCATTTGCGGAATATCTAATCACACCGTGGCAAACTCCGGCAGTCACTAAAACGATTGGGATAGACACTGGGTTATCCGTGTGAGTGATACAGAACAGAACTACACTGAAATTACTGTGTAAGTGATCAACCATAACAAGGAAGTTCTGCACTGTGTTGTCTAAAATGATCCAAAGCAGAAAAATGTGTAAATGTGGACTACGGGAGTGAAGTAATGCAACGACACTTTATTCTGCAGAGCCTCTAAGGTGACATTGTAGATATTTTTTCATAAGTTGTGTTCACTAAGTAATTAACTGAAGCCACATGATAATATATGGGGGCTGTTAATTTAATATTTCAAGGCCAGCTCAAGGCCATGAATTATTGTTTTGGCCACGAGATACGAAAGTCATGGCCATGAATTTTTTAACATCAGCTCGTATTTTAATATGCAGTGGGAATGACATCTTAACACGTGTCCTCCAGATAATTATTTGGAGAGAATGCATGAAAGCGTCTGTTAGATTGGAGAATTTGCTTAATGTGACATGAGCTAATGATATATGTGTGTGCGTGTGTGTGTATGTGTGTGTGTGTATGCATATGCTTTATTCTAGTAGTAATATTTTATTAGCTAGGGTTCCTGTGGCTTAGGTTCCTGTGGCTGTAATGATCTGAATAATTTCATTTATCACTAGTTTTAAAATACAGCAGCAAGTCACTTCATTTGGCTCTCAAGAAACTAAATATTAACTAGTAGCCACACCTTGATAAACAATAACCATTATGTCGCCTCAGCAGCTTGGAAGTCTTGTGGAAGTAGACTTTTCTGACACATATGAGAGATTACAACAAACTACAATTAAAACTTTTGTTTAACAAGAAACCTTTTAAATAGAAACCATAAATGGCCCAAAAATTCATTACAAGCTCTGTGTCTGTTTATCCTGTTTTGGTTTTTTTACCTTTGCCTTATTTTTTGGACCACTGTACCAGACCTTGCCCTTGGTACCAGAGTTTTCCGATCGCTTGACCTGCCTATAGAAGTAATAGCTCACCTGGACTCACCAGTTTCTTCTTTATTTTTGATTAAACACAGGATTTGTAGATCGGATGCTTCAAATTTAACCTAGCTTCTTTACACTCTTCTGGAAGAATTGCTTTGGAATTGTCAGCCAGTCAACCGAGTGTAATGATGAAGAGGTTATTGAGGATGATAGAAGCTAGCATTTAACAGGCAAAAAGAAAGAAAGAAACAAACAAAGAAACAAAAAAGAAAGAAAAGAAATGTACTCACGATATCCTGCAGAACAGCACAGGAGGATGTCCATAAAGCACAGAGAGAATAGAAAGAGAAAAAGTCACTTTACAGTTCTGATGTTGTGTGCTTCTGTAATGTGAGTGTTGTGTGGAGGTGTTTTGGTGTGTGCTTTGCTCACTGTGTACTCGTCAACTATCTGAGTCACTGACTGTGTGAACGTCAAAAAAAAAACTGTGTGTTTGGCTAGAGAATCTGCAGGATGATCTGTCCCCGAGGTCACCGCACACTGCAACTTAATAATGTATATACGTGTGTGTGTATGTGTGTGTGTATGTGTGTGTGTGTGTGTGTGTGTGTGTGTGTGTGTGTGTGTGAGTGCATCAGTGGATTGCTCACGCTTGCATGGTCGTCGTAGCAGTCTGGAAGCTGAACATGTTCTCTTTGGGGTACCACTGGTTGTCTTCTGTTGGAGAGAAAGTAAAGTTAGTTGTAACTGTGGGTTCATTTAAAACACTTTAAATTAAAAAAAACCTGCCTGACGTATACTTCTGCAGAGATGCACATCATTTTTCTTTGTTCATATACATGTGTAGTCAAGTCTTATCATAGGGTAATCAGATAAGAGTTACAGAGGAGCCAAGCTTGTATTATTACTGCAAGAAGACGAACTGTAGGTGACAGAGATCTTGTGGATCCTAATTATTCTCAGAAATAAGATAAAATTGTGAATTTGAAATTTATATCCTGAATTTAAGTGACAGAATCATTAGCCAAATTAAACTAAATTACAACGTGAAGCTAAAAATAGAGACATCTATTATACACGTTATTATTTTTATTTTTTTATAAATAAAATAATAAAAAACAAGTAAACAGATTATTTATTTATTTATTACACAAACCTATATAAGGAATACATTCTATTTATATTTATTTTAAATTGAAATAGATTTTTTACAACTATTTGAAACTAATTAAACATTGACTTATTTATCATTTCTTGGCTTTAAACTTCTGTTGCGCTCGTACACAGCCCATTGCTAATGTTAGATAAACAAAAGCAAATCTCAAAATCTAACGTTTGTGACAAAATATATTGTGTTGTATTGCTTTATCATGACTTTCTCACAGAACCCCGCGTTCATTAATATTCCCATGCATTTGAACACTGCTGTGTTTTACCTAATAAAAATTCTTATCAATTTTTAAATGCCTCTAACATACATTATCATAAGCATAGTTCAGCCCTTCATGTGTTGCTTAGCACACATACACACACACACACAGATCCACTGCACAGAGGGTGAGAGAGGCTCACAGAGACACAGAGAGAGACACAAAGAAGCTACAGACCACGGCACATCCAACAAACGCCCCTTCTGATCTTCTGTATTTCTCTCTCTCTCCGTTCTGTTTCCCGTCTCACCTCTGTCTATAAAAGTCACGCGGTCCACACTGCTCATGCGCTCTAGTGGGCGGCGCTGCTTGCCTGGCTCTCGCACGCTGCTCTCCAGCTCTAGTGAGCCGTGACTGCGAGACGGTGCTCCGGGACACAAGTCACACGCCAGGCCGCATTCTTTTCCCTCGCCCCAGCCGCGGATGTTATGGGCGCTGATAGAACTCTGCAGGGGCTGAGAGAGGTGGTGGTGATGATGGTGGTGGTGGTGGTGTTGGTGTTGCGAAGGACCTGCTCCTGCACTTCCTTGCACTCCACTTGCAGGTTGCTGCAAATTCGTCCCAGTGGCGCTATGGTGGTTAGCATGGCGATGGTGATGCTGGATGGGTGAGGAGGAGGTGGAGGCCTGGGCGAGGGCTTGAGAGGCAGACGGGGCATCCCTTGTCTCCCTCAGCACATCCAGCTCCAAGCTCTCCTTGCTGGTACGGCTGCCAGCCAGCATGGCGCTCTCGCCGCTGATAGTGTAGACACGTGATGGCTGTAGCGAGCACTCCACACACTTCTGCTGCTCCTCCTCGATTGAGAAGCTGCGCTCTAGTGACAGACGGCTCTCAGAACAGGTAGACGGGATGGCTGATGGCTGCAACAGGTGCAGCGTAGGGTCGATCAGATTGGGCTCGGTGCTGCCGTTTGAGTCCTGAAGAGAGAAGCTGTGCTGGTGGTTGTTGTTCTGGGTACAAACACTATCCGGTGAGTCCGAGTCGTGGCCAATGAGGGTGTCGGACAATAAGTGATCTTGAATGACAGAAACAGATAGAGAGAGCATAAATAACAGAAACAAAGAGAACCAGTAAGAAAGGACAAATAAGGTCATGTCCAATAGAAACTTTTGAATAATGCATAAATCTGTAAGAGGTTTAAGGTAGAGGTGTGCTTCAGGACTGGGATTCCCCCGGATCGAACAGGGAGCAAACTGGGTACCAGTGTGGAGCTGTGTGATGAATTTATGACCAGCAGAATAGAAATGGATTTATCAGACATTTTCAGTCAGTATAAACAAAATGAAGGCGAGAGGTGTTTTTTCTTTTTGCTAGATAACCTTACACAGAATTTTAGTGTTTTAAGATAACACCTTCGAATTTTAGATGCTTATGAACAAGCACTTGGGGCATCTCAATGAGTAGAAATGGGTTTGATAGAATTTTTTTATTTTTTTTTACTTTCCTATGAATATATTGCCCCAAATACGCTAGGTAAAAAGAGGAACACTTCTGAAAAACAAAAAACTCTTAAAGCCCTGAAAGTGTCTACTTTCACATGAGCTGTTAGTCACCACTGCGGCAGGTGACTTGACAAAGAAATTCAATGCTGAACATGGGCACAACTAAAACAGGCACAAATTCCATTTTTTGGCCTCTGGGGAAAAAAATCAACTGATATGTTTCTATTCTGGAAAACAGAACCTTTTGTTACAGAAAAATTGTAACTGCAGGAGCTGGCAGGGTTTGTCAAAATTCCTTTGGGACCAGGTGAGATTGTGATTTAAACAAGTCCCATGCACTCCTCTAGCCTGAGGTGCAAAAAGAAAGGCTTATCATGAAAGGGAAGGGCGAGGGAGAGCCGTCAGTAATGAGTGTCTGACCTGATCCGTTTCGGCTCTCAGGTTGAGCGTGAAGGTACTCTCCAAATGCTCGGGCTGCTCTGCAAAGAGACACATAAGATCCATCATACACATACCGGCTATCGCATAACACGAGCACACCATGGCATGAGAGAGCCTGTGAGTCATGGTAATTGATTTTCTGAGCCCAATCAATTACTCGGACTGGATCTATATCTACTCTGACTAAGACAAATTCAGGGCCAACTGTGAGCTAGCTAACAGTAAATGGAGTCATGAATTCAGGCTGTTTCTTGTTTTATTTGATCCAGCACCTACACACAGGGATGGAGAGAATAGAAATAGTACATGAACACTGTCTACAAACCCATTTCACTACTGGATTACACAATGCTAATTGTTTTTTAATGCTAGCTAGCTTGCTACTTATCATTAGACTCCCGATTTTAGATCAATATACAAATTTGGGACAATATTAATAAGATAACAGTTAGCTTGCTTGTTAAGAAACTTGCTTATCAATCACCACATTTAATAATTTTAATATTAGCTAGCTTTTAAATAAACCTGCATAGATGCTAATGTCCAATAGCATTGTGCTAAAGTGAAAGATAAATCAGCAGTTGTGTTTAGGTAGCTGGAATGCTTAGCTAATTCTCTGTGTTCTCTTCAACACAAAGCTGGTGTTTAAGGACACCAACAGCTGTACTTTGTGGCCATAAACGGTTTAAAACAGGGTGCAAATAGAAATTCTGTTTAAGAAACCAGTCAGTAATAATTGATAGTCACATTTTGTGTTTGTCATCATGGTCATAGATTTCAAAGCAGAAAAAAATGTACTTCTGTTAATCTAACCAATATACTATTCTAATAAACAAAACGATCTTTCTTTACAGACTGAAATGAGACAAACACACCACAAAAACAGAGTGTAATGACTGACAAAACAGTCACACAAGTAAAGGCTAATCCCACAGTATTGCTCTGAACCTGTGCTAACCAGCAAAAATTTATGAATGGAATCAAAGCTCAATAATCCAGAAATGATTTATAGAAAATAAAAGGTAAGTTAAATAGAATTTACAAGTAAAATAAAATTAATAAATTAATATAAAGGAATTAGTTGTATAGAACAGAGGAAAAATAAGTAGACAAAATATTATAATATGAAACTACTGTGACGTTTGTTAGAGTATTCAACAGAAATGTGGTATAATCTATTAGACTAGCAGAGTATGTTAAAAACATGTGTATTTATTGTGACATTGAACTGTTTTATGATTTTCATTTTATTCTGACTGACTCTTGATCTCATTTTCCTTTATTTCAGATGCTCAGTTTCATTTGCATGTGCTTTATTTAATCTTAATGGGTTCTATTATCTGTTATCATTTCACTGTCCAATGATTTGAAACAAACTCTTTGTTCATTCTAAATGTGCTAGCATGCAGGGCCTTTCTGAAAATGACTCTCTAAACACAGTAGGTCTTCCCAGATTCAAAATAAGGAACTAGATTGAAATGTAAATTCCTACAGTGGCAGAAAATATCACAGATGTTTAGTTGTTTGTAAAAGTTTTTAGCTTTGCCAGTGACCCCAACCCTAACGCTTGCATCTTTCATATGGACTGTGTGTTAGGGGCTGTCTGTGCATTTCATAGGGGCTGTGTGTGCATTACAGCAGAAAGCTTGAGGAACATTTTTGGAAATTAAACTTTCTAAGAACCTGTAGAATATGTAAGGAATAAATATGATGTATTGGAAAACCTGAAGAAAGTGATCAATAGTAGAAACAAAGCAGAGTTTCCGTCACCACCCGAAGTTACCACAGCGATTTGCCTATGCTAATAATTTTTATTGTTAAAAAAGGTTTATAGAAAATTTTAATGGTGTGGAGCATCTGCAAAAAAATAAACCATCCTCTTTCTTTTCTCACCAAGTTAATAAGACAAAGAAACTACGGCTTGTCATGTTACCAAGAAACTGCAAAGCCTTTTGTCCTTAAGTCTTAAAAAAACAAATGTAAAGTTACAGATATACCTCTTACTCTTCCACTGTGCTAAAACTGGAGACTCCTTCTAGAAATTCCCCTCACAAACACTTTTTGTATTTAAAAAATTGTCCCCGGGTAAGATGTTACTATAGAAATGATAACATATAAGAACACGTGCTAAAATAATGCTGTAGATGCTAGAAATCCCAGAATAATAATGAGAGACTGTAATTAGCCTGTGTATGATGAGGCTTTATCAGTAACCATCCATCAAACCACCTCGGAATCATGGGACCGAGCCAGACATCTGCACCAACCCCAGCAATGGCATACCAAATGACAGAGTAAGCCGATAGCAGCCTTCGCGACACACTATCAAAGAAACCACCAATCCCATAGAGTCAATCAGAGATTTAAGTTACGTGAAGTTTAAGTACTGTATAGTGTGGATATACTGAAGACCTAGCCAAAGGTTTTTCTGATTCTCAAACGTTGGCACACAGGCTAGCGCGAGCCCCTTGTGAGTCATAGCTCTGTAAGAAGCAGCTCTGCATCAAAATCACGAACAGGAAGTCTTTAATGAGGGCTGGGTTTTGCTGGGGTTTTTTCTTCAAGACTAAAGATAATACCCCTACACAAACTAACACACACAGTGGAACTAGGTGTCCACAATGAAAGGGACAAACACTGTGCATCCTCTTCTAAACATGCACAACTTCCGAGCACCCACTCCTCGCTTAAAATTGCAACCTCCTCCACATGAGCTGTCACGCAGCCGGGGATCCCTCTGCCGGCGATTCCACTAGTATAAAAGCCAACACCTCAGGGCCTGTAACACCATGTCTTGGAATGTGAAATCTTCCTTCTGGCACAAGGGCATGATGAGCATGACACCAGCATCAATTATTCAGGTCCAGCCTACACAAGTGGGTCTCCACATGACCATAATGAGCACTCGGCTCAATCTCTCTAATAATGGGACAACAAATCAATGTGACGAGCCATGCAATCCACTTCAACACTTTCAGGGAATTACAAGACAGGTAAACATGTTGATATAGATAATATATCCACTAAGACTGGGATTTTTTTAGCATATAATATCATTATTGTAATATATTAGGATATAATATGCTTTTGTGGGACAAAGGGGATATTATGCTATCATTCTTGTTTTAAAAAAAAATTGTCATCAAATTGTAAATATAATTGTATATTTTTAATTGTATATTTATAATTGTATAATTGTAAACAAATTGTAAAATATAGTTAAGGAATAATAGACAACTGGAGAACAACTTTAGGAAAATAATTAACGATGGGGTCAAGTGGCAGTCACGGCATAGAATCTCCTTCAAAAAACACTAAATAAATGTCTCCTGAGAGGAAAAAATGTATTAACAAACTGTATCAACAGTTAGTATTACGTTGCTATTATGCTACTATTACGTTATGTTTAGTTGGTTCTGTTATGTTTATGCTAATAATTCAGAATTTCTTTCTCCATTTCAGTTCATTTTTGAAAATATATTTTCTTTAATTAAAAAAATGCAATATGCAATGCTTCATTATGTCATGCCATATATCATTATATCTATATAATATATAGAATATGTAATATAATACATAATATCTAACTAATCATACATGATTTTGAATGCAAATTATATTACTGGTATATTTTGTGTATTGGACAAACTTGTAATAACGACCCACCCCTAATGTCCACATGGTAGTTCAGCTTTACTGGCATACAAGTTGCTCATGAATCATGATGTAGCTCTAAATGACTGTTTTTTTAAGAGGAAGAAGAAGAAGAAGAAGAAGAAGAAGCACTTGAAGGATAAACCGCTGAAGCTCATAGACAAATGGATAAAACTCTCGTAGTCTGTGCTAGTAAAGTCAAAAAGCATTTATTGTCATTTCAACCATATAGCTGATGCAGTACACAGTGAAATGAGACAACGTTTCTCCAGGACAATGGTGCTACATAAAGCTTTAAATGACATAAAGCTACATAAAACAACACAAAGCTAAGTACTTAAGTCACATCAAGTGCAACATGTGCTAGTATCAGTTCTGAGGCAAATACTGTACTGTATATGTTATGTCTAACTAGAGTGATTTTTTTTTTCCATATTCCATATTGATTCCATATTGAATCATTTCTTAATTCACTTCTGCCTACTTGAAACAAACCCAATACTAAAGGCTGTTGGAAAGCATTTTTCCTGGCAGAATATATATATATATATATATATATATATATATATATATATATATATATATATATATATATATATATTCACACATATGTCGAGGTGCTGCTGGCGTCACAGCCTCCTCTGTTCTCTGTCTCCACAACCAAATCGCAAGCATTAACACCTACAGCCTGGAAGGCAGACATCTCTAGAGGAGGAGCTTTAGCTACAGAGGAGGTCATTTAACACATATGATTTTGCTGCAATTTATAGCACACTGTTAAATCGACTTCTCTTTCTCAGCATGGTGTGAATAGAAAACGATCCTTTCACTAGTAAGAGGCAATTATCAGCCCCCTCTGAAGACCTCACGTGCTGCTTCATATTTTTCATGTACGTTCTCTGAGTTTTGATTAACATCAACAAGACGCCCCACTGCTTGGTGATTTGCAACGTTAATAATACATAAGGAGGAATAGAGAACACTGGATGAGCCCTGTGTCAAAAAAGAAATGGGAAAACAAAAGACCGTGCTGGCCTGTGGCACAGGTGAAAGGCTTTTCCTGGGTGTCCAGGTAGTGAATACGTAATTAGATTTGGCTGTAAGCCGATATATAACGCTAAATGTGGTCTAGAACTGACAGCTAGATCATAACCTAACTGTTAAGGCAATACAATTATCTGTTCCTGGTGGACAAATACAAATTTGAGCAAAAACAGTAGTCCTCATCAGGGAGCCGTGCTGCCTCTCCTCAGGCAATATATAGCAAATACTGAAGATGAATGAATGAATGAATGAACAGCAGGTCTACAGGCATCCAGTTAAGAAAAGAATAAAGGAAGAACAAAAGTCTCATTGGAAGCATTTCTATTTCTATTAGTGTTGAGATGAATACTTAGTAGGATACACTGCTGCTGGAATGACATCAATATTATGTAAATGTCTTTAAACTCATTCATCCTCAATGAGTGCTTTCTCCTGGTCAGGGTTACAGTGGCTCCAGAGCCTACCCTGGGAACACTGATCATTATCGTTATATCATAATATAGATCATTTCATATTTTGAAAATATGTCATTTTCTCTAAAATGACATACAATTAACATGGAACATAATGTGCACACATTCATGACTGGATTCATGCCAGCAAGTGGGCAAGTGGTAAAAGATGTTGGACTAGTGATTAAAAAACTGTGAGTTCAAATCCCAGGAGCACTCCAAGCTGCCACTGCTGGGCCCCTGGGCAAGGCCCTTATCCCTAATCTGTTATATAAATTAGATAAATGTAATACCCAAGCCGGGGGGCACGGTGGCTTAGTGGTTAGCACGTTCGCCTCACACCTCCAGGGTTGGGGGTTCGATTCCCGCCCCCGCCTTGTGTGGAGTTTGCATGTTCTCCCCGTGCCTTGGGGGTTTCCTCCGGGTACTCCGGTTTCCTCCCCCGGTCCAAAGACATGCATGGTAGGTTGATTGGCATCTCTGGAAAATTGTCCGTAGTGTGTGATTGTGTGAGTGAATGAGAGTGTGTGTGTGCCCTGTGATGGGTTGGCACTCCGTCCAGGGTGTGTCCTGCCTTGATGCCCGATGACGCCTGAGATAGGCACAGGCTCCCCGTGACCCGAGGTAGCTCGGATAAGCGGTAGAAGATGAATGAATGAATAATACCCAAGCCATGACCATATGACTGATGTATCTTCAGTTCCACACCTTTTAGGTGGACTGATGCCTGCTCTGTCACAGGGAGTTTCACTCTGTGTTACACTCCTCCATGTACCTGACCCTCTACTCTAAACCCTTTCTCTTTTTTTCCGAGCTTGGATATGCAAAAGATCAAATGCTACATATGTAGAACGGCTGGTTGTTGCAGCAGGTAGATTCTGCTTCACAGCTCCAATGTCTGAAGTTCAGAATCTGTCCTCTGATCACTGCCTGTTTTAGTTTTGCATGGCTTTGTGATGGCTGTGTTCGTTTCCTTCTTCTTCCTCCCAGGACATGAATTTGCTACTCTGCATTCCTTTGGCGTAAATGAGTGTCTGAGTGTGTGACCGTCTCCCCTGCTATCTGGGGTATTCATGCATGATGCCCGGCCTTCAGGATAGACTGAAGTTAAATTAAGGAATGGATGACTGACTGTAGAAATATGACCTCTGAAGTTGCACAAAACATCAAGTTACCATCAATCAAATCCCACCATCTCTCAAGATGGTCTTAACGACAAGGAAGATCTGCATCAAGAAATTCCACGCTGGTGGAAAGAACCTGCCCTGAACAATTGAGTTACTGGCCTCCGTCCTCTAGAGATTGCTCACTTCACTAAATTAAAAATCAAAACAAAACAAAAACACTCAACCCTGTTTGATTTTGTTGCTGTAGCTACTCAGGGTTTTAGCTTCATTGTATTCTTGATAATGACTATGTATTTCTTCTGTAAGTCACTGAGGATAAATGCAAATGTACACTTAATCCTGACTCCTTGCCAATCGTCATTATTTCTAATAGCTCATTATAGAAAATATGCCTGGATAACTTAAATACAAGGAGAGCAAAAGGAACAACCTTCCCCTGAGGTCGTTAATCAGGTTAATGTGCACTTTTAAGGTTCCTGCTTTGAGATGTGTAAGCAAAGTAAAAACTAAAAAAAAACCTTATTCTGCATTCTTGTTGGCAAAGCAGTATAACACACCTGAACAGAATCTGTGCAGATTTTATTCTGGTTTCTTTCAACACCTAAGGCTCGGCAGGGAACTACACGTCCTACATCACCCAGGTTCTCTTATTATGGTATATCTGATGACACACACCTGCACACACACACACAGAGCATTTTCACACAGCGTTCTGCTCTTTCGAGCCACAAATCCACTCTGCTGTCTCTTTGAAGCTGTACACATGTGGGCAGTTACAACCCACCTGTCCTTTAAATAAATTATTGCTAAGCACCTTTTATAGAAGCTTCAACAGCACAGCTGAGCGAGATTGCAATTACAAGTTTGCATGGTACATGGAAAGGTAAATTTCTACTTCTTTTAAAACGAAATCAGCTTTGACGAATCATTGGCTGTGAAAACAGAATAAATAATAACCTCAGAGATCGAATGTTCTTTTAGCAGCCTTTTTATTTCCTTCTGAAACACTCTGAGCACTTGGACACTTGTTCTTAAATACTTAATGCTGACAGATAGATCCAAGAGGCTGCATGACCTAAAGTCGGCACAGGAAGACAGGGGGATGCAGGAATAAGAGTTTGCCTATAAGGCCCTTCATCAGTTTAACAACCTCTTCCATATCCACATGACTCCTTAAAGATGTTAGGTTGAGTATCCCTGCACTGAGACAAATGATCATTAAGACTTTACTATTAACACGTTCAAAGGCGCAGCCTGTTTACATGGAATTTGGGGACCTTCCTGAACAGCAGTCCACTGATTAAAATGTCATCTCCTACAAGAGCCACAGCACTACAACACTCCCTAATGACATCTGGAATCTTTACTGAGTTTCAACAACAGACATCTTTGGAGGAGGAGCTTTAAATGTCAAAGGTATAATCATAGTGCCAAAGTCATCCTAAAACCTGTATCATTTCATCCCTTAAGCCTAATTACAGTGCACATTGCACATTCTGATTTTCACCACCAGAAGATAAAGAGAGTAGGGGGACACCCGTATAAACCAATCAGCTTGATAGTTCAGCTTAATGCCTGCAATTTGGTTTCCTCACAAGGTGATAATTAGGTATGGTTAAAACAGAACAAAAAAAAGCACGAAGTAGCCCTAAGTGAACATTTTGCTATCTTAGCGCATCAGTGCTTTCTTGTTGTGCTCATTTATAGGCATCCATGAAAAATTGCTTTTCAAAAAACAAGTAGAGGCTTCATAAATAAACCATAAACTTGCCCAGGGAGTAGAACAAACTAGTTCTATGGAAACCATAAAGTATATTTATCTTCATGGATATCAAATACAACTCTGCATCATTTCCACTAGGGTAGAGCTGATAAGGAGGTTACGACCCCATTACCCAGGAGTGTTCAGTGGCATTCAACAACTGCTCGAGATTTGCTCCTCCTTGGGTTTGAAGAACAGCAGGGACTTAAATGAGCGTCTCTTGTTCTTCTGCACAATGTATGTGATATTTATTTTTCTCTATTTTGACACTTTTTACAAGAATATTATGAAGTATATTTTTATAGATCTAAAACATATAGTCCATTTAAGGTTCAGATGGTATCATTACAAAAGATCAAGGGGGGGTGAATACTTATGCAATGCACAGAATAATAATAACATGATGAACTCTTGTCATAATCGTCATGTGTCAGTCCTTTATAACAAGTTAAAGTGTTCATGAAATAGTTGGATTTTAATAATTGGTTGTCAGACACTTCACACTGTATTCCGAAGGTCTTATGATATACTACTTCTATACTGCTATACGTATGATATACTACTTCTATACTGCTATACTTATGATATACTACTTCTATACTGCTATACTTATGATATACTACCTATATACTAATATACTACTTTTAAGCAGAAAGCTAAAGAAGCATATCATCATGTCTTGGTCAATCAGCATCATTCCTGTTAAGCAGGAACCAGATGCAAATTCAGTTGTTATGCCAAATTATTTATTTAAAAGGTTCACAATATTAATTTTGTCTGTGCTCTGTATAATTCCTAAGCCAGCAGTGATTATGAAACTTCACAGCTTATGCCATATACATCAGTTCGTTAATTAAACACAGTTGTGGGTTTCAGTAACATAGCAAACATAAAGAACATTACTAAAAACCAACCAATACTTTTTTTTTATCTTTTCTGGGGTAGTGGTGGCTGAATTGGTTAAGGCTCAGGGTTGTTGATCAGGGTTCAAGCCGCAGCTCTGCCAAGCTCCCACTGTTGGGCCCTTGAGCAAGACCCTTAAACCTCTCTGCTCCAGGGGTGCTAAATCATAGGTGAATCTGCACTTTGACTCCAACCTCCAAAGTTGAGCTACGCACAGAAAGAATTTAACTGTTATATAATGTATATGTTATGTGTATAGGCTTCTTCTTCTAAAGAAAAATATTCCACCTACATTTAGTGGCCTCCATTTCACCTTCATTATGTTGTTTTATGGCTGCTTGGAACAAAACACTGCTGAGGGGAATAACAAGCAGCTCTTGGTGGATGGGACCAATTGTCTATTTGCACACCGGTGTAAGTGCGTCATGAGAAGGCAGTGGAGATCCTCATTGATGACTCAGCCACTCTACACATAGACCAGGCTTGATGAGCTTCAAGTGGTACCGTGAGCAGCAGCGGGGGGCTTTTATGGCTATTCAAGGGAATCCGTGTTCAGGACAGGACGTTCATCTTTACCCATAATTGATTAAAGCTTCTGCCTTGATGTATGACTCACACTGGGAGCTCAGACGCATATTTTTTTTTCATTCTGTAGACAGTAAATAAAAGGTATCCTGAAGGCCATGTCCTTGGTCCTGGACATTTTTAATCACATTGTGCTGTGTAACAAATAAAACAAATAAATTGAATTCACATCCAAGGGTATATCAATGGTATATCAATAAGGGTATATTCAACTGCTTGGAAGAAGACCCCAAAAGAAGCATTTTTGCCTCATGTTCTAGTGAGTATTTTAGTGTTGATGGAAGGGAAAGATAATGCGTTCATGGCACTGTGTGTGGCGAGATGGGAACAGGGAATGATGTGATCAGTCGGATGGTCTGAAACAGATAAACTCTGATCTTGCTACTGATTACCAGACAGCAGAACATCCATAGCCTCTCGCAGCTTTTTTAATAGATTCTTTCACTGTCAAAACACTCCCAGTAGAAGAATAACAAATAATCAGGTGACTTAACCTGAGATCATGATATGATATGATGTAATGCTATATATTGACAATTTCAATGACCAACAGAGCAAAAAAAAAAAAGAAACTTGTTGCATGTTGCATCAAACTCTATCAAAATATCTAAATCCTTATAATTTACAATTTGACCCAATATTACAGCAAGGCTCTGTATGACGTGCATATTTTAGCATGTGAAATATGACGTGCATATTTCAGCTTATACAAGTCATTTTCGCTTCTCGCTCTTTGCGGGTTACTGATACTGAGAAATCACCCCGGAGCTACTTCCAGTCTAATTATTCATTTTCAAAGAAAACACACTCAGGACTTTTCTGACTGGTTTCTGCATACTTGCATTAATAATGTATTTTTCATTATCTCAAATCACTCTAAGCTCATCTGTGTCCAAGCTCTCACTGTGCCACAAACGTCTGGATGCTCGGTGTTCCTTGACTATATCTTACCGACACTGCATCTGAAATCGGTATGCAGAGCTATGTGCACACGTCTGTCCTGCATACTGAGCAGGGATTTTATCCTTTAATCACCCCACCACACACACACAGACACACACACACAGTCACTTGACCAGAGGGAATGCCATGTAGCCAGTAGTCAGATATTAAAGCACTGTGCCAGGGAGATATAGATGCAAGGTTATGCCCATGACCTTCCCTTCTCTAAGACAGATGAAAATGGTTTTCTCAAGAAATATGACACATAATTGAAGCCAGTGACGCACTAAATGTACTTAAACAGCACATAAACTACACAGAGCAACCAGAATTAGGGCATAGGAAAGGATGCACTGTCTGTAAAGGATTAGAAACTACAGTGGATGTGGTGCAGTGTTGAATAGTCCCGATGCCAACGTCCCTATGTAAATAAACAAAAAGATTATTTCATGTCAATAACTCATCAGGATCCATTAGCACGAGCCACTGAGTGACAGATGCATTGATTGATCTGTCTTTTACCCTCCGCCTGAAGCCAGTACATCAGACTTTCAGTGGCAGTGCCACACTCTGAGCTATGCTATCAGAAATAAGAACTTGGTGAATAACATTTCTGAACACAAAATCTACAGGCATGCATTTTCCATCAAGTTCCATCTTCACCACTTTAAAAGCTAAGCCTCTGCAGTGGTACCTGACACACATGCAGCTACATCAGGGTGTGAATTTCTGTCCCACGTGACGACAACAAGACAACAAAGAGCTGCAAATATGTCTTTTTATGAAATACTGTCTATTGTCTAATCATTGCAGAAGTCATTTACACATCCATAAGCTGTAGACACGTTAAGATGCGGCACCACTGGTGCACCACATGACTCAATAGTCAATTATTATATAAGTGACATTATGATCACTTGTAATAAGGACAAATTACTAACAGCTGCATCTGTTCATCCGGTTCAGTGATGCGTCTTTGGCGTAAGGAGATAAAGATCCTGCATATTTCAGCGCATGCTGATACAGACACATCTGGCAGGCTGCTGCGCATCTGCATCTGCATCTGCATGTGGACACCAAGTGGAAAGCTGGTGCTCACCTAACTTTTGCTGCCACTGATGAGATAGCATCGTTCCTCAGATTCCTTCTCTTGGACACGGCAGTTCCCATGCTGGCATGGAAACAACGGCGGTGACAAAGCGGCTCATTCCAAAACGATCACGACGCAGAGAAACGCACGGAAACGCGTCCTCTTCGGAACTGTACAGAGAAACAAAGCGCAAGCTGTGTGAAGAACTGAAGCATCAGTTGCGCCTGGTTCGGGATCTTGCCTGCACTACGCACAGCTCTGTCTCAGAGTACAAGGAAAGCACAAAAAAAAAAAAAAAAAAAAAAAAACACGAGAGGAGAAAATAAATAAATAAAATAAATAAAACGCAAAAAGAAGCTCCGCCCACTTCTCTGCTCCCCATTCAGGCAGGTAGAAAGGGGCGTGTCAAAGATGCGCCAGGCGGAAAGTGTGGGCGTGTCAGATCGGAGACGCCATATATGGTCACAGAATTCCATTTATTTATTTATTTATTTATTTATTTACTTATTTATTTATTTATTATCATCAAATAGTTTGGCCGTACTGAATGGTAAGGTCTACCTGCATATTATATACAGTCCCTTCAATATGTTATAGTTGTATTGTGGGTGTAATCTTTATAAAAACAAAACAAAACAAAAAAAACACTATAGTAACTGTAACTAGAACGTACATTTCCTGAAGAAAATGTGAATGGTGCTTGCACGTGGCAAGTTCCCCTCATTATTGTGAGTGTTTTGATATGTCACATGTCCATGTTGTAAAAAGTTTTTTGATTCTGCAGATTTTGCGGCACAACCGGAAGGCCAGTCGGTACACCAATTTTGTTCAGAGTATCACCCTAAAGGAGTTGGCCAAGTTTGGTGTAGATAGTTCAAAAGCTTGGCGAGTTATAAACCTCCAAAGTTTATAATGGGAGTCTATGGGAAAAAAGGCCACTTTGAGACCCGGTACTGGAAGTACCGGTACTCGGATCTCTTATAAAAGTCATAGCACACCTCTCCTCAATGAGCCGGTCGATTTGACACGTCATTCATGGGTCTAGGACAAAAGCTGCGGGAAAAGTTACGCGCCGAAGTTTTGTCCGGAAGAGTATGCAAGATAGTAAGAATGTTACTTTGCAAGCACCATTAATAAGAGCACAATAACAGTACAATACAGTGTAGAAGTAATTAATAATAATAATGTTAGGTGAGAAATAAAGAAAAATAGACTATTAATATTAATGTGTGACTTCACCCTGTAACACGTAACGTATGTTTTAGCGATTTTGGTGCTAAGTGCTTAGTAAATGCTGTATTTCTATTGTTTGAAATGTTTGTAAGAAGGTATCGGTTGTGGGCCTTGTTATTGTGACAGGAAGACAACGCTATTGCAGATGAAATGGTGATTATTATATATTAAAAAAAAACAACAACAACTATGTTTAACCTGCAGTACCTAAAAACAAAAGAGCACATTCTGTTTACACGGTCAGATTTCCAGAATGTGATTCAGCTCTGTACAACACAAGTGAGGACAAATGGAAAGACTAAAACTCCAGTTTCAATAGGAAGAGGTTTACTTCACACCGGTTATACTATCCGTGGGCAGAATGCAATTTTGGCAAAAGGCAACCATTAGGTTTTAACCATCAGCAAAACCATTACATAAGGTTGGTGTGGGGTCTTTTCCAGATAAAATTGGACACACCTGAAATAGATGAACATGTTGAAACCAACAAGTCATATCCAGTAATATATATATATATATATATATATATATATATATATATATTACTGGATATCTGCAATATAATATAAATTATTATAGCCAAAACAGATGTAGAGAATGACGAGATCTATAAGAAGGCAGATACTGTAGCACTTACCTCTGATTGTTTTATGGCTTGTGATGCAGCATGGGCTTCAGTTTGAAATGATGCACTTGACTGGTTTCATGTTTCTCAGAAGAAAACATGTTATTCCTTTTGCCATCTCATGTTACATTATCTACCACAGTTTTCTTGTTTTTAGTAAAAGTAATCATTTTGCACTGCAGAATGAAGTACATTAGGATCATTCATTAGATTTCAGGCCAAATTATAGTGTAGCAAACATTGTTTGGGTCAGTGAGAGCATTGTGTGTATGTATCTGTCAGAGAATCAGACAAATTACTGACTCTCTTAGTGGTTTTGAAATAAATAACTCCACAACAAGAAAGGATAAGATGAAAGGAGGGATGCACAAAAAAAAAAAACACACCAGTGTGCACACGCACACACACACACACACACACACACACACACACACACACACACACACACACACACACAGAGCGGAACTGATTTAGCCGCCAGCTCTCAGTCACACCGTTAAAGGGGATGCATTAGAAATTGGTTACATCCAGTGGATGAGAAAGAGAAAAAAAGATATATGATCTAGAAAATACCACTAATAGTAATTTCATTTGATCTGTTTCCAAGTGGATTCTACTTTAAGACCAAATGCAAGAAAATGTATTTTGGTTAAAAACAAATAAAGCATTAAAATGGTGTTCTAACTGCCTTTATTCTTTAGAAGGAAAGAAATGAAGACATTGTTTCCTGCATACGAAGTAAGTCCCCGAAGCATCACACTCAGCCTGACCCATGAGTAAGCATCTTAATTAACAAACACTCAATAAGCCTGGATAAAGTACCATTACTTTCTTCCACTCATCCCTTTTGTCGTTCTTTCAGTTGGTTATCTCTCCGTGTAGCCACTATGCACTATATAATCTCATGGCTCAAGAAGCCAAGGCACTTCTTTCAATTGCAGTAATTTTACAATAAAAACTGGCAGCGCTACACACTCTATACTTTGCTTAGTAGATTTGTGATATGAAATTTAATTTTTGAAACTTTATGACACACAATGAACTGAAATGTACAGTTTTTGTTTCCCCAGAATGTACTTGATCAGCCGAGACAAGTTTGGTGTATGGAGTCTAACTATTTAGCCAAACAATTAGCCTCGTGTTGCAAATATCCATATTGGTATTTTAAATTCGACGTTGATGTGGGCCTGCAACAGAAATACACTTAGATACAAACATTTAAATAAATATGCTCTTGGAAACACTGAAAAAAATACCATAGAGGTAGAAATGCTTAAATCGTCAGCACAGCTCTTCAACCTCAGCTCAGCGCTCCAGGTTATAATTGGTCTCAATTAGAGATGTGGTTTGATGTGCTAATCTTACTCGAGTGGCATAGTTCATATAAAACAAAACGTTATAATAACACACTTTTCAAACCACATCTGCATGCACTGATCAGACCAATGATTTAATTATATAATGAGTATGTTTGATTGACAGTCCCTCTGCTGGAGTCTCCCAGCCTACTACGGCAAACATCTACAGAAAGTTCAGCACAGTTAATCCTCAATGTCAAAAACAGCGAATTCCAATTACTTCATCAGATTGCTCATGAACATGAAGTGAATGTGTGAAGGATGTTTTATATATAAAGAGAACAGATAGACAGTAGAAAGATTCACAAGATTAACATTATCCAACATTAACTGATAACAAGAAACATTAAAAAAAAAAACTAATGCTGCGGCAATAGAACTTAATTTAGATTTGATGTCTCTATCTGCATCACATGAAACTAATTAATGTCCATATTAGTTTAAAAAATACTAAAAGGACAGAACTGTACCAGAAGTACAAATCAAAGAACATTTTGAGATGCTAGATGTGGGCAGGAGGAAGGTGGGAATACACCCTGGATGGTGAGACCATTTAGTGTAGCCAATCCACCTACTGCTATGTTCTTGAACAGTTGGAAGAAACTCCAGGAAACCTACAGAGAGACCATGTGAGATCACACGCAGACAGCAATTCAATCTAGGGGACCAGGGTTGACCCAGGGATCCTTGGCAATACACTAAAGTGCTGGTGAAATTGCACAAAATGTGAAGTGTTATTTTTATCTTTGTCACTGAGAACTATCTTTCCATCAGCCTTTTTGTGCTAAAGCTCTTGAGATCCATACAAACATCCACTCAAGGCTGCAGGGGTGGTAACTGAAAGGAAGAATTGCTATTCTCATTGCTCACTTTCTTTCTGCAAACTTAGAAAGGTCATCCAAGCAACCCATCTCATGGATTCAGCCTTCTCAGGAGTGCATTCATGTCGTTTATGTTGATCACCATGCGTCTAATGACTTGCATGACCATGTAGTATAACCTGTAATCAACATTACAAATAAAGCTCATTATTCTATGTTCACTCACTCACTCATCTTCTACCGCTTATCCGAACTACCTCGGGTCACGGGGAGCCTGTGCCTATCTCAGGCGTCATCGGGCATCAAGGCAGGATACACCCTGGATGGAGTGCCAACCCATCACAGGGCACACACACACTCTCATTCACTCACACGCTCACACACTACGGACAATTTTCCAGAGATGCCAATCAACCTATCATGCATGTCTTTGGACCGGGGGAGGAAACCGGAGTACCCGGAGGAAACCCCCGAGGCACGGCGAGAACATGCAAACTCCACACACACAAGGTGGAGGCGGGAATCGAACCCCGACCCTGGAGGTGTGAGGCGAACGTGCTAACCACTAAGCCACCGTGCCCCCATTATTCTATGTTATGAATATTATTTAGATTTGATCATTTAATGAGACGGTATGTTAATTACAGGCTTAATTGTGAATACACCAATGTTGCAGCTGCAGTAGATATGTGATTATAGATCAACACCATATTTTGCTGTGTACTTTATTAGGAACACCAGTACATTCATGCAGTTAATGTAATCTAGGCAGCAACACAATGAAAAAAAATCATGCAGATACAGGCCAAGAGCTTCGGTTAAGGTTCACATCAAACATCAAAATGAGTCTTTAAAACTCTCACTCATTTTCTACCCCTTATCCGAACTACCTCGGGTCAGGGGAGCCTGTGTCTATCTCAGGCGTCATCGGGCATCAAGGCAGGATACACCTTGGATGGAGTGCCAACCCCTTCGCAGGGCACACACACACACACTCTCTCATTCACTCACGCAATCACACACTACGGACAATTTTCCAGAGATGCCAATCAACCTACCATGCATGTCTTTGGACCGGGGGAGGAAACCGGAGTACCCGGAGGAAAGAACATGCAAACTCCACATACATAAGGCGGAGGCAGGAATCAAACCCCCAACCCTGGAGGTGTGAGATGAACGTGCTAACCACTAAGCCACCGTGCCCCCCATCTTTAAAACTTACACAGAGAAAAAACAAGCAGGGTGAAACACCTTGTTGATGAGATAATTCAGAAGGGAATGACCAGACTGGTTCGAGCTGACAGGAAGTCTGTAGTAACTTAAATAATTACTCTTTACAAACATGGTGAGCAGAAAAGCATCTCAGAATACAAAACACATCAAACCTTGAGGTAGATGGGCTACAACTGCAGAAAACCACATCAAGTTCCACTATTTTCAGACAGGAATAAAAGAAATGGGGGGAAAACAAGTGATTTTTTTTCCCCTAATCTTCAGCTGTCAGTTTCTGTACCCAGTTTTTGCCTACAATAGCCTCAGATTCTTGTTTCTCGGCTGACAGGAGTGGAACCGAGGGTGGGTTCTCAAAGTTTGCATGCTAAGATGCTTTTCTGCTCACCATGGTCATAAATAGTGATTATTTCAGTTCCTATATTTAATCATATATAAAATCCTCAAACCAGCCCATCTGGTACCACCATCCATGCTACGGTCAAAGATTACACCTTTTCTTCATTCTTCATTCATGAATATGCAGCTGTACGGTTGCTCCTAATAAGTTGTCTAAACGTGTAACGTGGACCAACAACCAATCAGGACTAGATGATGTCTCTGTTTGTGTGACAAAAATCTATTACACTATTATTTAAAATGTTCTAGCCTAGATATGTGCATGCATTATAGATGTAGCAGAATCTGGGGCATCTGGTTAGGGATGAGAGATTAAAGAGTTTTCCAGTGTTTCAGGAGACATAGCGGTAGATTTAGAGCACTAAACAGATTCAGATAGTATTGTTGTGTTACACCTCTAGCAGCTTTGTAGATCATGCAAATATCACTGGATATGCCTTTAATTTTCTGCCTCAATATCCTGCATTAATAGAGAAATGAAACGTATTGAAATCTACACTCTAAAATGACACGATTAGCTTTATAAGCTTGTTCTAAGTCAAGGCTTCAGCCATGTATTGAGAGCAACAGGAATTTGCTCAGTTTCTTTTTTTTTTGTCATACTGTCACACAGCTTTCGCCTTTCCAAGTATATAACAATTCAGAACTCCTGGTAATGCAGTGAATAGATAAAATGCCTTTATCACGATCAAGCCAAAAGTTAATCTCTTGCTTGAGTTTCTGAGATGTACATGTGATTAAGCAGATAATTAGACTGTGCAGTTGCCCTTTTACTTATGACTCATAGTCACATATACACTTTGCCACCCCCTTGAGATTACGCTACACACGTCCATACACACACATAGAGCATGCACGATTCCTTTATTACTTAATTACTTTACAAATAGAGAATATCTGTCTGTCTATCTATCTATCTATATATCTATATATATATATATATATATATATATATATATATATATATATATATATATATAAATATATAAATATATATATATACACACACACACATATATAGTTTGAGTACAATGACAAATTTAAGTGGCATGAACACTGTACCGAATGAGTCCTGTCACTGAACACTGATGCAGAAAGAAAAGCTTTTATGTATTCTTTAGTCGAATATATAATTGTATAATAATATGTATAATTAATATTTTATATTTATGACTACTTTGTCACAGGAAACAATTTAAAGTATTCAATGTGTTTAAATGGAAATTGCAATTTCTTGCTTTGGATACAGAAAGACAAAAATATAATATGTTCATCATGTATATGGGTAAAGTGCTTAAAGACTTGTTGCTTGGCAACCAAGTAACATTTGTTAATCATATTCAGGGCTAATGACCGAGGCTAATGATTCAGTTAGCTAGCATTAAACTATTAAGTATTGTGTACAAAGAAATGCAAACGCTGGATTTTTAAAATATTTGACTATTTGAATATTTGATTCCAAAGTAATGAATAGCACAAGAGCGACATTACTCCAGTGACTGGACGAAAGCTGGACGAAACTACATGAGAATGGCTTTGAGAAGAGCTTTCACATTAGAAAGCACAAATTCACACTTGTTGTGTAAGCATTGCGAGAGGAGCTCGTATTGACCATCTGTTCATTTCACACAACACACTTTCTATACGCCAAAGGAGCCAGCTGCAATTATAACACAGAGCAATAAAACCATGAGTAATGAACAAGCTTCACATAAACCACTTTACTGCTTATACATGAGTACCAGGCTGTACGGTTATTATATCATGGTAGAGTACAACGATAAAACTGAAATTTCGACTGGTCTTGTTTTTCATGTGTGTCTATTGGTCTGAGTGTGAAGAAAACATCTTGTTAAAAATAAAGCATTTGTTCCAAAAAAACAACCCAAAAACAAAAACCTCTGTAAACTGGCTGATATATTTCACCTGTTTTAATATTTAGATGTAATCTAATACAAGATGCTACAGATGCAGTGAAATCGAAGCATATTCATGAAGTCTAGTAGATTTCTTTAAGTATTCATTAAAGGTGCATTAGGGGTAACGGTGGCGTAGTGGTTAGCAGGTTTGCCTCACACCTCCAGGGTTGGGGGTTCAATTCCTGCCTCCGCCTTGTGTGTGTGGAGTTTGCATGTTCTCCCCGTGCCTCGGGGGTTTCCTCCGGGTACTCCGGTTTCCTCCCCCAGTTCAAAGACATGCATGGTAGGTTGATTGGCATCTCTGGAAAATTGTCCGTAGTGTGTGATTGTTGACGCCTGAGATAGGCACAGGCTCCCCGTGACCCAAGGTAGTTCGGATAAGCGGTAGAAGATGAATGAATGAATGAATAAAGGTGCATTATGTAAGATTAGTTTTTTTTCTCTCCAAGATTAGGTCTCTGGTAGGGTTGACATTTGAATGATTCCCACCCATTTTCACAAAGCTCCACCTCCATAATCTAAGGTGGATCATTGAATGTCTATAAAGTAAATAACAAGACCACTCCAAAAGAGTGACTTAATACAATTAGCTCAAATCATGGTCTATATATTTTTCAGGTTACTTGCACAAATAAGGCATGAAAACCTTATTAAAACCATCACTACTGCATCTGTAATCAATGAAAATGTGTAAGCTTGGAGAATAATAGTAGATCATTTGCAGACAGTTTATGTGAATATGTTAAAGGTCACAGTGAGGTCAGGACAGTGCAGGTCAGAGTCTCCCATCACCTCACCCTACATCATCCCTGAGTGCCCTTTAGCGGTGTGAGAGATGAGATCAGGATGCAGTACAGCAATGCGTCTCGTTTCAGCAGTTTCTGCAACAAAGGGCAATCTCTCACATCGACTCTGCTTCATCAGTCTGCCCGAGTCTAAAACAAACACAGCCCTCTCTTCACACACACACACACACACACACACACTCACAACTGAAATGGCAGTAACATTAATATAGTGATTCTGTTTGTAACTGCTATATAACACTTCAGTTACACACATGTGTCAGTCACAGTAAGACAGAAGGCATTGACAGGCTGAATGCAGAAGCAGATGGTCTCCTGGTAAACCATTTCACATGTTCACACATTCAGTCCCACATTTTGGATGTATAATAAAGAAATATCCTTGATATGTCCTTTAATACGGTCTAGTAACATTCAATCAAGTGTACAATATTTATTACAATCACAAATACATTATTTCCCTTAATGATAACACCTGTTTTTAAGAATTTAAGAATTTCACTCACCAAGGCACATGAGCTGTGGTGATGTGACAATAAAAGTGACTTGACTTGGCGTTCTGCCAGTGTCAGGACACTGTTGGCATCGATGGTGCGACCTTCTTCCCTCTGTTGGATAACCTTACACATAATTTTGAATTTAATACCATCAAATTGAGTAGCATTTGGGGCATCTCAGAGAGCTGAAATGGGTTTGATATCACCATTTATTTCGAAGATAGAAACATTTGTGTGAAAACAATAAACCTATTTTGATTATTTTGGTCTAGTGTCTACTTCTATATGAATTATATATTAAGCACCACTATGGAGTGTGATATAACAAAAAAAAATTATATTGAAGCTTTTTAAAAGAATGGATATCAAAGCAGGAACTAAATTTGGAATGGGATGTTCAAAAAGTCAAGTTTGGCTTATATAGTGTACGATTTGGTTACACCACCAAAGTGACCTCCTCAGTCAGTATTACAATATCACTGAAAATAAAGGAAAAAGAACGAAGCCTCTTCACCCCAACTGTGAAAGCACCCATAAACCTGCACCTGTGTTATAATTGTACAGTAAAGTTCATTCATTCATTCATTCATTCATTCATCTTCTACCGCTTATCCGAACTACCTCGGGTCACGGGGAGCCTGTGCCTATCTCAGGCGTCATCGGTCATCAATGCAGGATACACCCTGGACGGAGTGCCAACCCATCGGAGGGCACACACACACACTCTCATTCACTCACGCAATCACACACTAGGGACAATTTTCCAGAGATGCCAATCAACCTACCATGCATGTCTTTGGACCGGGGGAGGAAACCGGAGTACCCGGAGGAAACCCCCGAGGCACGGGGAGAACATGCAAACTCCACACACACAAGGCAGAGGCGGGAATCGAACCTCGACCCTGGAGGTGTGAGGCGAACGTGCTAACCACTAAGTCACCGTGCCCCCAATTGTAAAGTTGTAATTGTAAATTTAGAAAAACCTGTTATTTTATTATCAATAGTATATAAGATGTACCCAATATACCCCAAATTTCCATAAGCCATGCTCAATGAAGTCATACATTCAAGCTACATTTTCTGATCAAATCGATTCACCAGGACTCCCAAAGACTCTGCCAATCTTGTTACTGACCAAGCCCTAACAGGACTGGCATTAAAGCCATTACACACTGACATATTCAATTAGCCTAGAAGAGAGAGGAAGCCCTTGTCCTGTACGTGATGCCCATGCATATGGCCACCTTCCTTAACCTTGTCTCTCCCTGCTTATGCATCACTAGCAGCACGGATCAGTGATACACTTTTGTGTGAGAGTAAAGCTTGTGCTGCTCATATCTCATGCTGATGATGTCAGCATGGGGAGTGATGTATTGCAGGTGCTGCTTATTGCTTTCCACTCGTTCACCCTGCACTGCTCAGCTGTTGGCTGCAGCTGCATGGCCTGATTCCTGCGAGGGGGGGGAAACGTGAGACAACAGCTGGGAAGGGCGGATACGGAAAACTAAAGGAGGAATAAAAAGGCAGAGATGATAAGAAGAGAATGGTGGGGTACGGAAGTGTACAGATATAGAACGGAAATTATTTCCAATCCCACTATCCAGTGTCACTCAAATGAGGATGGGTTCCCATTTCATTCTGGTTCCTCTCAAAGTCCCTTCCTCATTTCATCTCATGGAGTTTTTCCTAGCCTCCGTTGCCTCTCGTTTACTCATAAATTTAGCATAAATACAAATAAAAAATGTAAACGTTGTCAATTTTATTCTTGTAAAGCTGTTTTGCAACAATATCCATTCACCAAAAATGCTATACAAACATTTTTTAACTTAATTTAATTGTAAAAAGAGGGGGCACGGTGGCTTAGTGGTTAGCACGTTCGCCTCACACCTCCAGGGTCGGGGTTCGATTCCCGCCTCCACCTTGTGTGTGTGGAGTTTGCATGTTCTCCCCGTGCCTCGGGGGTTTCCTCCGGGTACTCCGGTTTCCTCCCCCGGTCCAAAGACATGCATGGTAGGTTGATTGGCATCTCTGGAAAATTGTCCCTAGTGTGTGATTGAGTGTGTGTGTGTGTGTGTGTGTGTGCCCTGCGATGGGTTGGCACTCCGTCCAGGGTGTATCCTGCCTTGATGCCCAATGACGCCTGAGATAGGCACAGGCTCCCCGTGACCTGAGGTAGTTCGGATAAGCGGTAGAAGATGAATGAATGAATGAATTGTAAAAAGACCCCACTTACTGGAAAACAAAGACAGAAAAGACATAAAAAAGCGAAAAGCTGTGCTTACGCTTTCATTTAAACCACACAAGTACAATTCTGTCACTTTTATTTACATTTAATTTCTACTATAGTAGCACTGTATATACTTAGTCTGTTTACCTCTACTGCTACGTACTACGTCTCCTCCAGAGGTATTTTATAAACGTAATGAACAAGTAAGGAGTTTAACTGTACTTCACCCAGCATTCATGTTTATTTCACCTGCAGCTGTATTCCATCACTGCTGATGACTTCTTACATGTTAGTATATTTACATTTATAGCATTTGCTTGACACCATTAAACAGAGCAACTTTGAAGTGCTATAAAATCTCTATTATTGAATACATCAATACTGGTTTGATAGGTCACAGTCTAGGTCACAGTCACAGTGCTAGTTTAAGTATTTTAGGAAGAGGGACGTCTTCACCAGTCCTGTTTAAGACGGCCAGTTCTGACATTGAGGGTAAGTTTATTCCACCGCCATGGTGCCAGAACAGAAATGAGTCATGATGGATACCTACCTTGTACCCTGAGAGATGGTGGGACCAGTCGAGCAGTGCTAGAGGATCTGAGGGAGCATAGTACAGTGATAAGAGCATGGTTAATAAAGTGGGCTTTGATAGATTAGCCCCAATGCACAACAGATATCTAGAGGATGTTTGTAACCTTTATAACTCTTCTAATGCATTTGGAATCAGGGCTTAAAATGACCTAAATACAGTAATTGCAGGTTCAGAATCTCAATTATTCACAAACTGTCTGCTGCTTGTTTTCGTTTCTGAGACATATTCATCTCTTAGGCACTGTCTGCATGTATACACAGTATTTTTTACACAGTTTTTATCCCAAGTGTAATTATGGTGCAGATATATTATCAAATAAGAGATGACAGTCCACTAAGTATAACAACCTCTTCAGTTATCATGTAAAGCAAAGTTCTGGCACATTCATAACACAACCATGCAAGAGTTCACAATGAAAACAAGGTTCCTTAGAACCTTTTTGCTTAAAGGGGTTCGATGTAAAATTTTCTAATTTATAAATGCCCTTTTAAAGTGTTCCCTCAAAAGGACAATCTAAAAAAATAGGCTTCTAGACTGTTTTAAGTGTGTATGTAAACCATTCATTCATTCATCTTCTACCGCTTATCAGGCGTCATCGGGCATAAAGGCAGGATACACCCTGGACGGAGTGCCAACCCATCGCAGGGCACACACACACTCTCATTCACTCACACACTACGGACAATTTTCCAGAGATGCCAATCAACCTACCATGCATGTCTTTGGACCGGGGGAGGAAACCGGAGTACCCGGAGGAAACCCCTGAGGCACGGGGAGAACATGCAAACTCCACACACACAAGGTGGAGGCGGGAATCGAACCCCCAACCCTGGAGGTGTGAGGCGAACGCGCTAACCACTAAGCCACCGTGCGCCCCTGTGTATGTAAACCACTTGAATCTAAAACATTGAACACTTGATTAATGCAAATACTACATTTTCAGTTCTCATCAAGATTCTGTTGCACTACACAGTGAATCTCTCTGTCAGTTCTCATAGAAGACCTTTTAATATTTCACCAGGAATACTAAACCAGACTTTGTTGATTTCTGTTTGACCTTAAGTGCAAGTTTGTATTCACCGCCCTCATCCTTTTCCTAACCCAATCTCCAGCCAGACTGAGCCGTATTTCCACCTGATGTTACCATGTTCTGTCAGTCATGTTCTGACACCGCAGGCAGGTCTGACAGAGGCACACTGCAGCCCCACTAGAAAGCTGTGACTTTATGAAAGTCTGGATACTTTCCCAAAATGATGACAGATAAATTATTCAGCTGTGTTCAGCGAGACGGGCTGCCTCTATTCCATTCAGACTGGAGGGATGATGAGTGAGTGGAAAAGAAGAGGCACAAGCCACAGCATGCCAGGCTTACCGGACTGTGACCATTCACACTGATGAGATAATTAGCATTAAAGCCAAGCTGCCATGATTAGAGATAATCATGGGTTAAAAAAGACTTAACTGTTGATAAGATGCACAATCATGTAAGAATAAGTCATTGTATAATCGTTACAGCTGGTACATACTGTATGTGGAGACGAAGGATGGAAATGACTGATTATACTTTTCTCTTTCACTAGAAGGAAAAAGGAATAATTCACTGATATTTTTCTATCTATAACATTGTGAGTTTGAATTAGGGATCAAATGTAATGGGTATCAATTTTTTAAATGATTTTCAAAACATTTTTTTCAGCAATGTATTACTTAAGATTCTGGTTTCCCTTGAATGAATGCTATCCATCCATCCCTCCAAACCATCCATCCATCCATCCATTGATTCATATTCTTTACTGTTTACATGGACTCTATCCCATAGGACACGCTGCCCAAGACAGAGGACATCATGGGCAAGGTGCCAACCCATCACAGAGCACAATTACACACATTTACACACATAACAGACAATTTAGAGATGCCAATCAGCCTACAAAGCAAATCTATGAACTCGGAAGAACTTAAACACGAGTAGCACATGCAAACATGGAGGTGTTAGGGACACCACTAAGCCTGCTATTCTGTGAGTAAGCTGATAGAATAAAACATATCGTCGCTGTCAGACGGAATCCTCGTATCTCCAAAACCGTTATTTTTCAGGAAAAAACGCCGTTCCTTATATGCAGTGCACAGGGTTTAGTCCACGTTGCAATGGATTGTCTTGCGCTAAATTTCTGTCCTCAGATGAGCACCAGAACTAGCGGGGGGGTCAAGATTTTTTTTTTTATTTGAGCCCAGGGTTTTGAAGACATTTACCTCAGAAGATGTGTTGATTCGTTGCGACTCTTCTTGAGGAGAAATATGCCACAGTTGAAGTGTCCAATGGAGTTATGAGATTTGCGCTCAAGCTATTTTCGAGACTTTAGATTGGTTAATAACTTCTAAAAATAACAGACCCACGTGGGGACTGACCAATAGCATCGATATGTGAAAAAATATGACATTGACCAAATTTGGACATACGAGGTTTCCGCCCGACAGCAACGATATTTGGAATCTGCTTTATCTTAAAATGTGTTTCAGAGTCATGTCCTAATGACTTCTAATGACTTAATTATTCCACTCCACTGGAACAATATTATGTTCTTCTGACCGATCACCATTATCCTTTGATTAAACATTTCTACCTTGATGGGAGAGGTCTCTTCCAGGATTCCATGGCCTCCATCAACAGCGCATGAAGGCTTACTGAAAAGTTTAATGAGGAGGACAATTATGTAAATCATATGCTCTGACCTTCACAGGCATCAGATCTCAGCTCAACTGAGCACCTATGAGAGATTTTAGATGGATAAGTTAGAGGGCACTTCTGTACCGTTCTAATAGGATCAATGCCAAGGTGCACTGCAGCTGCCCTGTTGGCTCAAGGTTGCCCAAGACTGTTATTTTTTTCATTTGTCACCTATGTTATTCTTTTTCTACCACAGGGACAACATGACAAGGACATAAAGAAAGAGTTCCTGCTGTACTAACCTCTATATCAGACAATTCACTAACTCTGAGCTTTCACATCAATAACGTATTTCCGCCCCAAAGAAACTGGCACTACACCATTCTTTATAAACTCTAGAGACTCTTGTGTGTGAAAATCTCAGATCAGCGGTTTCTGAAATCCTCGAGTCAGCCCATCTGTTAGCCAGAACCATGCCAAGTCATAGAGATTACTATTTCCTTCATTTCTTATGTTTGATGTAAATATTAACTGAATCTTTTGACTTGCACCTACATGATTTTATGCCTTGTGCTGCTGCCACACGATTGGCTGATTAGATAACTGCAGCATGAGCATGCATTTATACAGTTGTTCCTAATAAAGTGAACACTAGTGTATAAAGATAGTATATACAGTATAGGAACCTTAAAGTTACAATTAACATGGTTTCCATTTTAACTGGTATATTTCTACATTAATAGGAAATTTTCTCATTATTCGTATTAGTCTGAAGTTACAACCTTAGTGATGGAGCAGTGTGCTCCTGTCCCTGTGTGAGTGGATAATAATGTTCATAATGAAACAGGTTTCATCTTTGTCTCATCTTGGTTTCTTTTCATGTCTGAAGTAGTCAGCACCCTTCGTGACCCACCTGAGGCGTGAGAGCAGACAGAAGGACAGCGAGATGACAAAGGCCACGTTAATCATGTTACCTGGATACACTATTCACCTCCAGACATAACCCAGTATGTTAGTATGTTCTTTGTCTCCCTTCCCTTTCCTTCACATATATCTCATTTACTGTCCTGTTTTTAGCTTTTTCTTCTTACTCTTTGAACTGTCTCTGGCCTCAAGTGAAGGATGAAAGATGGTTGCGCACATTAATAGTCCTAGAGTTGTAATTTATCTAACTTCTTTGGGGTAGAATAAGGCTGTTAGAGACAACGTTACAGTATGTGATCATGTAAAAGCTTGCAAGCAATAACCTGGATCCTCTTTGAAGATCTGCATGAGCCTCTTTTTTTTATAACCATCGTTTATTAAAATACAGAATCTCTCCCACTGTTTCAGCACACACTCTCTCTCAATTTGGGTTCAACTCTTACTGGATAATACTGTAATAAAATCTCACCCTCTCTGAGCTAAATCATTACAAAATCTTAAAGTTCTAACCAGACACTATATCAAAGAAGGAGATACCGAGGTACTGTCGATCACAATAGTGAGTATATTAAATACAGCAAGTGTTAAATCTAAGCATAACAAGCAAATGAGGTTCTCTCCGTGATTACTGCGCGCTCGAAATTGCATGACCGTCAAACCTAATTAGCATCCAATACAATCTGATGACACCATTCATTTTAATTAGTGCCTAATTAACTGTCCTTCTCAATCTCAAAATACAAGGAGTTACCGAAGAGATTTCCATAGAAACCCAAACAATAGTACAGTAACCACCTGATGAAACGTATTCAATTAAAACGTGAAAGAGACGAAATACAGGGTGTGCTAAAATTTTCCAAATATAGTAGATGATGTACAGGTTGCCAGCACCATGTCACTTGTGCCTTCAACAGTGTAGACCACTGCTAGGTTGGTTTGGAACACTACGAGTCTTTTTGAATCATTAATAAGTTTGGCAACAGTGTCGCGTGTGATGTGCTTGCCATGTTTCCAGTTAAAGTCCATCGCAACCTCCTGATCCTGCCAAGAGAACGAGTTCAGTATGCTTTTCATAAAGGCTATCTGAGAAAAAAAAATATAAAATCTAAATTATATCTAATATACTGTGTATAAGTAAACATTTAGTCACTAAACATCACTAAATTTATAGATGTTTTTCTAGAAGCAAATACATTTAAGTACACTGTTGCTGAATTCGGGGGAGCACGGTGGCTTAGTGGTTAGCACGTTCGCCTCACAACTCCAGGGTTGGGTGTTTGATTCCCGCCTCCACCTTGTGTGTGTGGAGTTTGCATGTTCTCCCCGTGCCTCGGGGGTTTCCTCCTGGTACTCCGGTTTCCTCCCCCGGTCCAAAGACATGCATGGTAGGTTGATTGGCATCTCTGGAAAATTGTCCATAGTGTGTGATTGTGTGAGTGAATAAGAGTGTGTGTGTGTGCCCTGCGATGGGTTGGCACTCCGTCCAGGGTGTATCCTGCCTTGATGCCCGATGACTCCTGAGATAGGCACAGGCTCCCTGTGACCCGAGGTAGTTCGGATAAGCGGTAGAAAATGAGTGAGAGAGTGAGTGAGTGTTGCTGAATTCTTGAATCTGATTGGTCAGAAGGTTAGCTCTGACGGTAGCTTTGATATTAATGCACTTGGATGGTGGTATAGATTTTATAGACATGATCTTAGACTAAACTAAATTTTTTGATATGGTACATTTTCTGTATCATTTATGAAAGGAGTCTCTAGTGTCAGTGGTTTGAAACAATCATTAAGTTTTCTGCTACGGCAAAGTGTTAAGGACAGAGACACGTAACCAGGGGCTGTTTGAACGTGCCATTCCAGATTTAGTCCCATGAAGGCTTTCTACATGATGATGGAGCATGGTTGTGGAGATTTGTGCTTATTCAGCCATTGGAGTAGGTAGTTTGGATGTGTTCAGCATTCTAAAGGTGTTCAGTGGTGTTGAGTCAGTGCTCTGTGCACGGCACTCAGGTTTTTCCACTCTAACCTAGTCTTCGTGGTGCTTTGTGCACAGGGACATTGTCATGCTGGGAGATGATTTAGCCTCCTGGTTCCAGTGAAGAGAAACTGTAATGCTACAAGATAAAAAAAAACAATTTAATACAACTGTGGGTCTGATGTTCTGGTGTCCACATACTTTTGGCTATATAATGTATAATGTTTGGACTTGTACGCAAGTCCAAACTTTACTCTTCCATTTGTTTTCCATTTTACTTGCTTTTCATGATCGTTTGACTGTGACAGCTTCAGTTTCTAGTGGGCTTAAAAGGATTTAAGAGAAATGTCATTTTACATTCTGACATCACACAGAATGGACTAAGGACATTGAAATTCAGTGGAATGGAGGTTCAATAAGAAAATATTAGTGGGGGAAAAGGTTAAAGGATAAAAAGGTAATCTTGAAGGGAAAAAGAAGTAAACACATACAGTTCTACATTACAGATGGATAAAAAAAAGAGAAAGTTCAGATAGCTATAACAAGAGAAGAAAAGGTCATGGGAGAGGCAGAATAAAAACCTTGTTGCTGTGGATGAGTGTGAGGAAGACTGATGTGTGGTAAAGTGATAGATCTTTAAGAACATTTGTTGTCCATGCAGAATCATGAGTAGAGACGAGGCCTGATGTATCAGCGGTGACTTATTGCTAGTCATTTATCAGCATGTTAATCAATGACGATGCTAAAAACAGCTCCCTGTTCTGACGAACGATGGAACTTGTTTAATTATATCAGTTCCGAATCTGAGTAAAAACAGACCTGTCATGGCTAAAAACAGAATGTGTCCTATCAGAGCGTGCAGTGTGTGAGAAAGAGTGAAGGTGTAAGAACTGGAGCAGAACATTACATTGCTGCATTATACACATTAGCATCAGTGTTAACCCAAGGGCTGGAGACGATCTAAAAACAGACATTTTTAACAAATATCTCTCTGGATTCTTCATTTATCAAACAGAAGCCTGGAAAATGGGGCTTATTCTATATGTTTTTTGTAAACCGGTCCCACTGCCTGCGTAGCTCTCTGTACAAGTAGGTTACATAATCACATGACATTAAAAAGTTCTT
>NC_083476.1:5705041-5712541 GCF_030014155.1 Tachysurus vachellii | reverse complement strand
TGGGCTCAAGGTAGAGGACTGATATAAAGCTTGGGGAATAAAAAAAAAAGTTTATTCATTTATTCCTTGATTGTTAATAACCGGCTGCTCAGGGTTTAAACCATTTTACCAGTTCACTGGAATTTCAACAACTTACTGGACGTTTTTACTGAGTATAATCAAATGAATGATCTTTTTCACAGAGATATAAAATGAGTCAGAACTCATTGTGGTTTTGAGAGTGAGACCGATGTGTTTCCGACTGCTCAGCGTTTTTTCCCTCTGTAGGTTAAACTGACACAGAATGTTAGTGTACAGTAGATTGTAGAGAATTATGAACAAGCACTTGAGTCATTTCAGAGAGTAGAAAAGGGTTTGAATTTACTTTGGAGATGGAAGCAATTTGTGTAAAAAAAAAAATGTTTTTTATGAATATATTGTCGCTAGTAGGAAAGCTACAAACAGAAATACTTATGAGAAATTCTAAAAAGGCTTAAAAAGTGTCTACTTTCATACGAGCCATTAAGCACCATTGTAGAGTTTAATGCTAAACATGGACACAACAAAACTGGTGCAAATTCTGACCTCTTTTTTTTTGGCCCCTGGTAAAAAAAAAAAAATAGATCGATTAGGGTATAGAACTAGAAATAGAACTAAATTAAATTCATTCCAAAACAAACAAATAAATAAATAAATCCAGCATATAGCTCTAGTTAGAGTGATGATGAAGTGTTTCCAGCATCTTAGCAATGAAGCTCATGAAAGTGAAAAAGTGACGTGACATACGGCTAAGTACGGTGACCCATACTCAGAATTCGTTCTCTGCATTTAACCCATCCAAAGTGCACACACACAGCAGTAAACACACACACACACACACACCGTGAACACACACCCGGAGCAGTGGGCAGCCATTTATGCATCCGGGGAGCAGTTGGGGGGTTCGGTGCCTTGCTCAAGGGCACCTCAGTCGTGGCCGGCCCGAGACTCGAACCCACAACCTTAGGGTTAGGAGTCAGACTCTCTAACCCATTAGGCCACGACTTGCCCCAGAGTTCATTTCCAGTTCAAACAGCAGGGTTATGAAAAATGGCCATCGTGTAGAGCAGGCCATCGTTAATTAAAAGAAATAATAATATTAGTTAAGTCACGCCCACTTCGGGTACAAATCCAAATACACCTCTTAAATGTCAGAAAAAGAGACAGATAGAATACAGCTGAGCAATGACTCACTTATCTGCTTTGGGAATTCTTTACTGTCAACAAGAAGGAACACGCAGCACTGTGTGGGTGTTTACTCAGATACTAGCTTACTGAAAGTCCTAACAAACAGCAACAAGAAGTCACATTCAAATCAGCGTCACTTCACAAATGAGATTTGTTTGTTTGTTGTATGGTTATTTAACCTGTTCTGACAAAAACTGCTTGTATTGTTCCTGTGAACACACACTGACTCAGAAGATTGATTACAGCAAAAACGACAGCCATCCATAATTCACCTGCAGATTCATATACGTTCACACACACACACATTCCTCTTTTTTCTGTCTGACCCAATTTACCCTTAATAGAATCATCCGTTTATCGTGATATCCGGGTTTGGAGAGAGATGGAGCGCTAGACAAAACCAGCTCTCAAATATTTGACTGATAATGTTGTCATATACACCTGAGAATTCTGCCTTGTCTGAATTCCCGGCACTTTCCCTGTATTTTTTTTTTACACACGACTGACAAGCTAACAGGATGCTCTACATCTCCTCCTAGTGTAGATTAAAGAAATCTGATTACGGATTAGATCGCTTTGTCTGGATACGTCGTTCTTGCAGTCATGTGACTGCTCACGTCTTCGCTGTGACCGGCTGCCATTATGGAGGATGTATAAATGAGTAACATATCACCAATGTAATGCTTTCTCTTAGGTCTTTTCTCTCACCAGCACATTCTCCCATGAACACATTATCACAAAATGCTCCTGGGGCCCTGATGGTGCTTTTAAAACTTGTCGCCGTCACTCACTGCTCTTTAACATGCTTTATCAGCCCCTCTTTCCTGTTCCTTCATGAGCTTCCAGCACCGCATCCAAATATGCCATATTTCAGAATCAGTACACCAGGAGGGCTGTGAGACGGCCGTGAAAAGAGGAAGTTTGAAATCTACACTTAGCAGACAGACAACATTCTCGCCTCAGCACAAGAAAGCGGCCTTTAGGGGGAATCCGATTGAAAGGAACTCAAATATGATACATCGAGTTTGAGCTTCAGTCAATATTTAAACTCATTTTCGTTCACTCACAGCGTAGTTAAGGGCAGCTGGGATTAGAAATCGTTGCGTGCTTACCAATGTGATCGAAATACACAGTACAAGATTGGACACTGAGCAGTAAAAACTAAAGTGTAAACAGATTGAAGGCTCAGGCTCAGTCTGTGATAATCAAATGGTGATGACCCAAGAGGAGCGAGTTCACTGCGGTATTAAATGGTAGCACTGCATCATGTATCACATTTAAATCAAAATCAAGCATCGCGTTAGTTCTGGCAGGCCACGTCGTCAAGCGGGCATCAGCTGGTAATCAGCTGTCCATGACGCGCACCAATCCGGTTAGGACTTCCTATTACCCAACCATTTAAATTCCCATTCATTGAGCCGCGTCTAGTGCCTCGCCGCTGCTGCTATTTAAACTCCCTCCTCCAACCCCGACTCCACCATGCCGGAATCTGTGTTTATTGTACCAGTCACGTCTTAAATCTCCACATATTTTTCTCCCTCTCTCTAATTATTTAATTATTTATTTATCCATTTATTCGTTTATTTGCCAAAAAAAAAAACAAACAAAAAAAAAACTCTATGCATGATTAATGGTTCTGTTATAAGGGGGTTGTCTATTCTATTTTCTAGTTGCTGCTCTCCCCGCTCGGCCCATGCATGCGCACGGACGGGCGCGTGGATTCCTGCCCAGAACAGAACCATACCGCCAACACTAACTGAATGCTATCATCTAATAAATTCTCATTTGACAAAGTGGTCCTGACAGAAATCACAGTTTTGTGCACTGTAGATCACTGAGGCGATCTACAGATAATCAGATAATCAGTTAACATTACGTAGTAGTGCATTCATCTTCACTATATTGGTCAGGATCGTGCTGGATATCGTTGAGTATCACAGGAAGACTGGCTGTGAAGTGATGGAATATACATGATATATACGCTGCATGAGACCTCGGTTCATAAGCACACGTTAAAACACTCGTTCACACAAAGGGACAATGTCAATTAACCAGTCCGTCTTCCTGAGAAAATAGAAAACTCAGTGTGTTGAATTTTCAGTCAGTTTGATGTGTCTGGACGCATTATTTGATAGCAGAGACGAAGATATTCCCGCTAGAAGCAGTTTAGCCAGATTATTCATTACTATCTACTAGAAATACATTATATTCTCAGTGTTTTTGGATACCTGACCATTTTGACCATACACCAGTGGTCTTCACTATTTTTTTCATGTGAGCCACACTGATAGGACAAAGTCAATAGGAGAGCCACTTTCACCGCAAAGTATGCCAAGTTATTCAGTCTTCGAGTGGCGGATGATGCATGTTCCTCATCAGTTATCTCTTTTGTCACTGTCACATTGCTTTGTTGCTGTTCATTTTGTGCGCGGGATTGTTTGCTAAGAAATCGATCCATTTTTTTAGTCTGTGTGTACAGTAAACACAAGTTGTTAACTAGCATGAAACACAAACTAGCTTCTGGCAGGCTGCCAAAAACTGGCTATTGCACAGAATGCAGTGAGTCAGTGACGAGCCAAATCTTTTTCTATGCTTCCCTGATTGTTTTTAATGTTATTTAAATGAAAAATAAATTTTAACCACATGATCATATCATCGTATTATTTACTGCCATGCAAGCCGCATATTAAAGCTTGGCGAGCCGCAGGAGGCTCGCGAGCCGTGCAATGAGTAACAATGCCATACACAAACAGCCATAAGATTAAAACCGCTTGCTTAATATTAATAGGTCCACCTTGTGCCACCTAAACAGCTCTGACTCATCGAAACATTGACTTCACAAGACCTCTAACGATGTGGCTGTGGTATCTGGCACCAAGCCATTACCCACAGATCCTTACAATCCTGCAAGTTGGGATGTGGAGCTTCATCCAGCATATCCCACAGATGCTCAGAATGAGATCTGTCTGGGGAAATTAGAGGCACTTTCAAGTCGTTTTCATGTAAATAAACCATTTGTAAATGGCAACTTCAAGAGCCGTCTGCTGTCAAAAATATCCCACCCTTTATCAAGTGCCAGTGTAACAAGTCAATATTATTCACATCACCTGTCACTAGTTTTAATGTAATGGCTGATCGTTGTGTATATGCCTTGTTGAACATCCCATTCCAGCGATGCCCTGCTTTTTTCTGTTACAATAACCTCCACTTTTCTGAGAAGGCTTTTCTAGATTTTGAAGCCTGGCTGTAAGGATTTGCACATTCAGCCACACGAGAATCACAGTGTTCAGGCACTGATTGACAGGTTGAGGAGGCCTGGGGTGCAATCAGTGTTCCAGTTCTTCCAAAAGGTGTTTAGTGGAGTTGAGGTCAGGGCTCTGTGTAGGACACTTGAGTTTGGAGAAGTCCCACCTATGAATATAAATGTGTGTATAAAATGTCTGAATTTAAATGTGCAACATATTTTTATGAAAGCACATTGCAAAAGCAGAGCTCGCTCTCTCTCTCTCTCTCACACACACACACACACACAGAAGTGATGTAATGTGAATACATTATTAGGAATATAGAAAATACAGATGATGTGTAATAACTGAAACAAATACAAATATGAATGTTTTTTTTTTGCCATGAAAATTCTCAAAGCATTTGGTTCATCTGAGTCCATCAGGCATGGGATTGCACAGGATGCAGCAAAAATGTCTAGAAAAAGGAGGTTTTTGCTTCCACGTGGATGTGTGTGAAATATAAAGCTTGTGGGACACAAAGAACCATGTTCGTTTGGTACCTACCTGTTCAGGTTGTTTATATTTTTATACATACAACCACCTACATTCATTAGAATCACAGTGCTGCCGTTTCTACCTCTACAGTGTTTGTCAATTTTTATTAATAAAAATAATCCAATTCTGGCTAAAGCCACACCCATTATATGTGATGAATACAGATAGAGATACAGATATTTGGAGTACAAACCACACAGACAGTGTGACCGTGATACACCAGTATGACTAAGGAACACAAACTCCAAGTTGTAATAATATCAGCCATTTATTTTATTAGCTGAGTGCCCTGTTTTCCATCTCAGTCAAGAAACTCAAAAAAAAAAAAACACAACAGCCTGCATAAACAGCTTTGATCAAAATAAGTAGCAAAGAGAATAACAGACAGTGATCGAAGACCTTAGTGTTTCCATTAGGCAGCGTGCCCACTGACTTTCCTCAGAACTCAGACATTCATCTCCATAATTAGCGCTGTGCTAACATGGCTCCTGACGTATGCTATTTCAGGCTATTAAGTCAGACAAACACGAATCCTCAATGCTCCTGCTGTAAGTCAGGCATTTTTAAGAGTTCATATCTAACAAGATCTAAATAAGATGATCATTAATATAAATGGACATCGCATATGGACATCATTACAGGTCAGAAGGGTAGCGATTTCCACAACGAACCGAAAAAAATGATTGTATCGCTTTTCATTAAGCAACCAAAGATGAGTTAATTGCACTTTATTAGTAATTAGTGTCTCAGATATTTAGCCAAATAACTAAACATTATTTTAAATGTGAATCAAGACTGAACATGAATGAATGAGCATTTGTAAGTAAATGTCGAAGATGTGACTAACACCACATGTAGACTTAATGTGAAAATTTAAATGTCAAACAGACCAGGAGCGCATAATTAAGGCGGAGGAGTGTCTTTTCCGTGCACGTCTTCGGTCGTTACGGTTACAGCGCGGTGTGTTAGAAAAACAAACAACAACAACAACAAAAAAAAATAAAATCTAGTGCACTTGTTAGATTAGACTGTTAAGTGTAGAAGTTTGGACTCACTGATAGGAAGGAGTACTAAAGGAATCAGAGATAAATGCTCTCGAGAGGTTACTTGGATCAAGAAGAGCAGGGGAAAAGGCACTGCTGAGCACATAAAAAACATCTAACAATACAGTTACACAAATGTAAAAAAAAAACAGTGCATTGATAGGCTTAGGTTCGGAATGTACAGAGTCAGTCGTTCTACAGAAAACTTCGCAATACATGTGCGTGATATCTGACATGCTACAGGTCTGAAAGTCAGCACTGAGACGTGGAAGTTGAAATGTTCTGTGCTTTCACTGCTGCATATTTATACTGTAGTGGTGAAAATAAATGCCTCGGTACCTCGAGGCTGGGCAGTAAAACAGCATAAGTAGCAGGTAAGATGTGCATAACCGAATAGTTCTGCTCTAATACACGGTTACAAAATGCTGAGTGAGCAAACTTAGTGATGTTTTTTTTTTTTTTGCTTGAGGATGCAGTCTTTAAACGGCTCACAGTGATGGGGTAAGAGTGCGAGTCTCACAAATCTCCTGTTAGACGTTACTCACTGCACGGACACGGCACAAGGAATGAGGAAGCTGTTACTGTACAATCCTAATACATGATCAAATCTGCCCATGCCCATCTGACTGCTTGTGCATTTTTAATCAAGTTCCATTATGATTATTAATGTATTCTGTTGTAGATAATGTAGGGATATTTTCACACGCTGAACAGAAAAAGAAATCGTGTCTTGAGGACTGCTGTTCTTGTCAGTGGTCAAAGGTCACGGCTGAGCGGTCACGCTTCTTGTACCTTTCTGGCTCTGAGCGTTGGAGGTCTGTGAGGGTTTGTAGTGTGCTGTGGCTGAGAAGAACCTGCTCTACATGTGTCTTCTGAATTGAGATCACTGTGAACTCTGTCCAGATCTTCATCCTGAAAAAGAGTGAATGTTAATAAATGCAACTAGTAACTTTCAGAGCATTTTTTTCTCGCTTTTAATGAGTAACTAGAGTTTTTTTTTTTAAATGCTAGTATTTTACTTCTGAGTAAAATCTATTTTAAAAACTCTGTGTTTTCCACCCATAGAGGCAACAGCCCTCTTATTCAAATGCACAAACGTGTGTTGAGAGAGAAGGATGTAGATACTCACCGTATCAGCAGTCAGCTCCTCCTCTGTGTGCTCACTGCAGTAGTTGTTGGGCTCCATATCAGACAGAGCACTTCCCACCAGCTCCTCCTCATAATCAGTGTGATAGTCCGACTCCTCTGAGAGAGGGATAGATAGAAAGAAACGAGGAGAGAGAGAGAGAGAGAGAGAGAGAGAGAGAGAAAGAGAGAGAGAGAGACAAGCTATTTAGCCTTTAATCTTTTATATAGTCAAATTTTACAATGTCACATTCTTTATTAAGTGCAGACAATACGTTGTCTCTCTCGCTCACACACTCACACTCGCTCTCGCTCACACACTCGCGCTCTCACACACTCTCGCG